>NC_068998.1:10934759-10938273 GCF_001194135.2 Octopus bimaculoides | reverse complement strand
ATATATACTTTGGTTCAAGTTAAAGGAACCAGCAGCATCACAAGTAGGACTATAACTAATAAAAGAACCCTGATTGGAACTATGGAATGAGAACTAATAAAGTGTTCCATTCCAAATTCTGAAAATATTACCGAATATGATAGGAACCTGAAGAAAGCCAAAAGGTATAACACCCAAAATGCGACTATAAAAACTAAGACGAAGCCTCTAGTCAGCATGTATCGATGTATAATGTCTATATTCCCATTTACCAGACTGCACAGTAAACAATATAATGTCATATTCACCATTATAATGGAATGATGTGAGAGGCATTTTAGAGCATTGAGCTGTAGGTTTATTTTCCAGCCACTTCTAAATAAAACAATGCTGCAAAGATTGTTGTAATGATTTCTGGCACAACATAACCGAACACGAATATCATATTGTCATCTTCAATATTCGACATGTTATGTAATGCTGCTTTTTACAGTCTACCAACGCTGGTGAAGTGGTGTGCTTGAAAGTATCCCATATTAACTCGATAATTGTTTAACAGTTCCATGTTTTATATTCCTGACTATAAAATACTGCTCCAAGCTTTCACTCACATAAAATATGTGGGTCTGAAGTATATTTTCAAATTCATGAAATCCACACAGTTAGAGAAAAACAATGTCAGCACTGTCATCATCATTGCTGTTGTTGTTGCTGTTATCCTCGTCATCGATTTAATGTCAGATTTTTTTTTTTTTGTATGGAATGGACAAGTCTGTAAAATAACAAAATGGTTTCTTGTCTTCGCTTTTATATGTATTTTAGTTATTCTAGCTGAAAACTTTTCTGCCGTTTTTCTAATCCAGTAGTTCTTACTCTTTCACTCTTTTACTTGTTTCAGTCGCTTGACTGCGGCCATGCTGGAGCACCGCCTTTAGTTGAACAAATCGACCCCAGGCCTTATTCTTTGTAAGCCTAGTACTTATCCTATCAGTCACTTTTACAGGGACATAAACACACCAGCATCGGTTGTCAAGCGATGATGGTGGGGGGGACAAACACAAACATATACACACACATACATATGACAGGCTTCTTTCAGTTTCCGTCTACCAAATCCACTCACAAGTCTTTGGTTGGCAGCCCAAGGCCATAGTAAAAGACACTTGCCCAAGGTGCCATGCAGTGGGGACTGAACCCAGAACCATGTGGTTGGTAAGCAAGCTTCTTACCACACAGCCACACCCGAACCCCTTTGATTGCTATTTTACTCTACAGGACCTCCATAGCCATTTCATGTGAATAAAAAAATCCCATTTTAAATATACCATGATAGAAACGGGTGTTTCATCATCATCATCATCATCATTTGACATCTGTTCTTCATGCTGGCATGGGTTGGACAGTTTGACCAGGGCTGGCAAGCTGGGGAGATGCACCAGGCTCCAGTCTGATTTGGCAGGGTTTTTCTACAGCCGAATGCCCTTCCTAATACCAGCCACTTTTCAGAATATGCTAGGTGCTTTCACATGGTGCTACATGAACACTTTTATGTGGCACTGTACAGATGCTTTTACATGGCACCACACAGACACTTCTACATGGCACCACTACAAGTGCTTCACACCACCAGAAGGACCGGTCTTAACACTTCTGCTGCAGAGTACAGGTCTTCTTGAGTACAGCAAGGCTCCAGGCATCTCGGTCCTTTGTCATTTCACCTGAAAGGCTCAGCATCCTGAGGCCGTTCTTCAGTTTGTTGTTTATTGTTGTAAAGATTTGTTGGTGATTAAAACTTTATATTTAATGTCATGAATGAATAATGAATAATGGTTTATTAACAGGTAGCCTTCTGCACTGTCCAGTTGTTCACTTGGAATATCAGACTTCAAGAAATTGTTAGATTAGTGGATTTTGAAGTTATTTTGAGGTAAGACTCCCTTTTTTTTTTCTTGCATTTCTAAAATGCATCATAACTAACCAATGCCAGCATGGGAAACAGACATTAAATGATGAGGATGAGGAGAAGGATGAATTATTTTGGTTTCACCCATCTTAAAGCATGTGCCTAAGGGACCTCATCTGATCCAAATGCACCCCGTACTCTCCACCTGTACTCATTCACAGACAGTTTGGTGTTGTTCACCCTCAGCATTTATCTGCCACTTGCTATTCCTCACTCTCTTATCTCTATACTCTCTAGTGTTGGTGCCATGGTGCAATGCACTCAGTGCACTTTGGTAATAATGGAACCAAGAGGTCCCTTTCATTTTATCTAGCACATCATAATCTCCCTGATGCCTTAAAAAAATGTGTCCAGTACACTCTATGGTGTGGTTGGTGTTTAGGAACCAGCCATAGAAGGCAAGCTAAGAATGAAACCAATGAGGGAGGTGTTATCCTTTTACCTATCCAGAATGACTCCAACCCATGCCAGCATAGAAAAATAGACAAAAAAACAACAATGTTGATAATGAGGATGATATTATTTTTTTTTTTCTTTTCCTAATTGTTGTTAATTTTAAATATCAAAATAAGACAGGGAGCTGGCAGGGTCCTTAATATGGCGGGTTAAATGCTTAGCAACATTTTGTCTGTTTTCACGTTTTGAGTTCAAATTCGACTTAGGTTGACTTTACCTTCATCCTTTCAGGGTCGATAAAATAGGTACCAGTTGAACACTGGGTCGATGTAATTAACTTGCTCCTCCCCTAAAATTGCTTGCCTTGTGCTAAAATATGGAACTAATAATAGTTATCAAAATTATAACAATGATAGACCTTTCTCTTTTACTCCCAATTAATTCACTTTGTAGATTTAGCCTTGTTGATATTATGAAAAATATTTACATAATTCATATATACATATAGATATATATATATGTATACATAGATATAGATGCATATATACATATATATGTATGTGAAAGATCTTAATAATCATATTAAATTAGTCATCTGTGTATTATAATAAATACACCTCGTATGGAACATACTGTGCTTAAATATTGTCTCCAGACAAATACCACAGTATATTTACCAATTGCAATGTATGTACATTTAATCTGATACGCAGATAGCTTCTTTTTTATCATCATCATCATCATCTTCATCTTCGAAGATGATGATGATGATGATGATGAAAAAGAAGCTATCTGCGTATCAGATTAAATGTACATACATTGCAATTGGTAAGTATACTGTGGTATTAGAATTACTTCTGTTGCATGTAAAGAATAATTTCAAACCTTATCTATTTCCAGAATGAAGTGCAAACTCTAACATAACAAATAAGATGATATATGACTGTGAAATCATACATGGAAAACTATATATGTGTAAGTGAGCTTCAGATTTCTCCCTGTATAAAAAAAAAAAAACTTGAAGTGTTTGACCTTTAACCTTTAACCTTTGACCTTTCCACCTTCTGATTTATCCAATTTTATTATATGTTAGTAACAAGGTGGCATACTGGACAAAATTCTTAGCGGCATTTCTTCTGGCTTTAAATTCTGAGTTCAAATTCTGCCAAGGTCTTC
>NC_068998.1:10928698-10934200 GCF_001194135.2 Octopus bimaculoides | reverse complement strand
AAAAGCAGCAGAAATATAACAAAAGACTGTTACTCTGAGTTTCACATTCCCGTTCATCAGACAAACAAAACTGTCCGATGAACGGGAACGTGAAACTCAGAGTAACAGTTTTTTGTTATATTTCTGCTGCTTTTAAATAAAGCATATTACTCTACCTCTGGTATTTGAGTACTCTTTTTTCCACCTTGTTGCACATTTTATGTGCTTACTCCGCTATATATATATATATATATATATGCATTTTGACATCTAGTGTGAATCGCCATGAGACAGGTAACTCTTTTCTAATATTCAGATGACCTCCAGTCTGCCATGCCAGCTAACTTTTCTCAGTTGCAACTTTAATCTTTATGCCCTCCAACGCTGTTGACTGTTCACAATACATCAAACTATATCTGAAAAAAGGAGACATAAAAAAAATCATCAAATTTAGCTTGAACTCATTGGAATATCTAATAAGTTTATCTTACCTTCTGTTGTGAGTCCACTCGCATCAAGAATGCACAATAGAAGTATAAATTTGACCACCTGTACTTTGTTTTACCTGTACTTTACCTGTACTTTATTTTACCAAATTGCAGAAGGATGAAGAGTAAAGTTGTCCCTGGTAGGATTTGAACTCACGATGCAGAGATGTCAAGAGCCTTTACTAAAGACTGTAGGCATCTTTTTGATACTTTAACAATTGTACCAATCCACTGGCCTAATATGCTTATTTAAGATACGTTAATAATTACATACTACACCACATACTAATTAGTTTCACTGTAAAAAGTACATGCAGAGTTTTAATTAATTCTACAAATAGGCGTAGGAGTGGTTGTGTGGTAAGTAGCTTGCTTACCAACCACATGGTTCCTGGTTCAGTCCCACTGCATGGCACCTTGGGCAAATGTCTTCTACTATAGCCTTGGGTCGACCAAAGCCTTGTGAATGGATTTGACAGACAGAAACTGAAAGAAACCCATCGTATGTGTGTGTGTGTGTGTGTGTGTGTATGTACATTTGTGTGCCTGTGTTTGTCCCCCGACTATCACTTGGCAATCGATGTTGGTGTGTTTACTAGCAGCTGATTTGCCAGCATGGAAAGTACATGTCAAATGATGATGATGATGATAATGACAACAACACAACAACGATGATGATAATGATGATGATGATATAGATATAGATATGTGTATATGTACATCCACTCAGGGTCACATTGTATCCAGAAGTGAATCGTTTAAAATTCCTTTTCTGAGCACGGAGATGGACATCATCAGATCATAATGACCCTTAAGATATTTTAGTAATGATGGGTCCAAACTTAAATAGTTGGTGTTTGTCTATATTGGTTGTTGTTGTTGTTGTTGCTGTTGTCATTGTTGTTGCTGTTGTCATCATCATTGTCATGCCTATGTTCTACTTGTTATTGTTGTTGTTTTGACTTATATTCAGTGTATTCTGGCCTACATTGTCTGTAACGTAAACAGTAGTGAGTAACAGGTCTGCTATTTCTAACAGATTAAGTGTCCACATCAAGGCTTTTTTTTTTTTTGAGGCTTGTCTCTCAGCCAAAACTATTATTCTAATATAACACAGCAAGTGATGTGAGAGTGTCTAAGTTATGTAATATTAGGGACATACGAGTTTTAGACGGTAATTTGACAGAGGGATTATGACAAAGAATAGTATGTAATATAATAACTAATATCTATAGGGTGTCCACAAGGTCTGGGTACGTGGAGTAAATAAAATCAGGGATTCATTATGATGAATCCCCAAAAGGGATGAAGGTGCTAAATAAGTAGTTTTTATCCAAATCCTGACTACCTTCTCCTTGATATATAAAATTTGTATACCACTTCAAACAACCTATATATATATGTATATATATATATACATACGTGTGTGTGTGTGTGTGCGCGCACGCACAATGGGCTTCTTTCTGTTTCCATCTTCCAAATCACTCACAAGGCATTGTGTCAGCCTGGGGTTGTAGAAGACACCTGCCCAAGACTCTACACAGAAGGAACTGAACATACGAAGCCATGTCAAGGGGAAGCAAACTTCTTACCACACAGCCATTTCTGAACTTATGCTTGCATACATACATACATACATACATACATACATACATACATTCATACATACATGCATACATACATGCATACATACATACATACATACATACATACATACATGCATACATGCATACCCTGTTGTTGATGTTGAAACTCCAATGAAGGAACCTTGGATCTGGGTTAGAAACCGGCCTTTTCTCTATTGGCAAGAAATCTCGAAATAAACTGAATAATGACACACATACATACATACATACATACATACATACATACATACATACATACATACATACATACATACATACATACATTCATACATCCATACATACATACCTGTATGTATTGTATTATTACATGTATGTATAGATATTAGTGTTTGTTTTTAATGAAAAGTTATATTAAAACAAGTTGACATTAAGCCAAGCTGAAGAAAACAATTTGACATTAATCTGAAGGACTATTCAATACTTTTTATCTGAGAACTGTTTTTTTTAAACTTTCACAAGGACAGGGTGCACAGCAGCTTCAAAGTTTCAACTTGTATGTGTGTGTGTGCACATATACATACATACATATATATATATATATATATATATATATATATATATACCCAATGTATTCTTCAATTTGTTTGAAGATCATGAGTTTAAAACTGGTGCTTCTTGTTCTTAGTAAAGGAAAACAAATAATATAAAATATTTAAAATATAAAATATTTAAAATATAATATATTAAATAATAGAAAATATTTAATAATATTGGTGACTTTAGAGAGTTTGGTCTTGATTTGGCTGTTTTTTCTAGCTGATCAAGTAACCACATATTAATGATATTATGTGATATCATATACTGTACTGTATTATGTTGTATCATACTATATTGTACTGTGTGGTATTTTATGAATTACTATTTTTTTTCTTGTCTAAAAGTCATACTATTTTAGTCTTGACTTTGACTGAAAAAATCTGGGATGTGACTTATATACAGGGAAAAGGGAAAAATAAAGGGAAAAGAAATTGCACCAAGATTTAACACTAAATTAGGGGTATGGTTTATACATGAGTAAATATGATATATTGCATTTTATTTTGAGTTTAACAGTCTGGCAAAATGATACCAGTCTACCTGAGTAATTAATTTCAGAACTTAATAGACTTGTAAACTTAACTTGTTTTGTATATTTAGGTGAAAACCAGTTTGGACTTAATGCTTCTGGCTTTTTTTTGAAATGCCATCAAACCAAATTCTTGAAATACTTCTGCAAAGGTAAGAAATTGTTTACATATTAAACATTACTTTGTGTGCGCATGTGTGTGTGTGTGTCAAGGTGAGTGTATGTGTTTGTATGAGTGATTAGGGGTTATTGTGTTTGTAGGCCAGAGTTTCATGTCTTGTTGACAAAGGTTTTGTGTGTAATCAGGTAAAACTCTTTGCATGTTGGTATCTATCTTACTTGAAAGTGTGTAGGGAAGCTAGCATGTGGTGGATTATCTTTCCCTCCTAGATTCCTTCCTTCCTTCATTCGTTATCTTTTGATCAAACATCACTTGAGTGTGGAATTTCTTAAGTGAGATTATTGGTCGAGTAAGACTGAGTAGATTGACAGCCTAGGATAAAGAGAGACGTAGATTTTAGTAGAACATTCAATCACAAATTCTATGAGGTTGTGTTTGAATCTGCTACAGCTTTCAAGGCACTTAACGACTCAAGGAAATCATCATCAGTTACCATCATCATCAACATCATCGTTTTAATACCTGCTTTTTTTTTTTTCATGCTGGCATGGGTTGAATGAGATCTAATGAGGCAGGGGTCTGCAGTTGGGTGCCCTTTTTTTACCGATTCTTTCATTCCCCCACCCCTCTCTCTCTCTCTCTCTCTCTCTCTCTTTATGTGTGTGTATATATATATTTTTATTCTTTTATTCATTTTTGTCATTTGACTGTGGCCATGCTGGAGCACCACCTTGAAGGGTTTTACACAAACAAATCGACCCCAGGACTTATTTCTTAAACCTAGTATTTATGCTGTCGATCTCTTTTGCCAAACTGCTAAGTTATAGGGACATAAACACACTAACACCAGTCGTCAAATGGTGGTAGACAGATATATTTAATGCACAATATATGGATTTATCTAATCTGGGGATTCTCACAAGAGAGCTTCTTTAGTGGACCAGGCTACAAACCAGATAGCAAACCTGTACATTTTTTATATGTGTATATTGAAGAATGGATGATATTCTATAAATCTGATGAGCTAGCCTTCTATACCTCTATTAGCTTGTAGAATGTACAATACTATTATATAATTTATAACATATACACTAGTGCAAACATCATCATCGTCATCATGTAATGTTCACTTTCCATGCTGGTATTATGCACTGAAATAAATTCTTTTTCCATGATGTTGGCTGTGAAATGATCAAAATCTTACGGATATCAATTGATGAAATAAATATATTTATTTCATACCTCCTGACTTTCTATATATATTCCACACATATATATCAACATCATCATCATCATCATCATTTAACGTCTTTTGTCCATGCCGGTATTGGTTGAACGGTTTGACTGGTGGCATGTAAAAAGCACCCACTACACTCTCGGAGTGGTTGGCATTAGGAAGAGCATCCAGCTGTAGAAACCTTGCCAGATCAGATTGGAGCCAGATACAACCTCCTGGCTTGTCAGTCCTCAGTTAAACCATCCAACCCATGCCAGCATGGAAAGCAGACGTTAAGCGACAATGATGATGATGATGATGGCAATCAGATTAAAGGGGATTTAGAAGTTCAAGTGCTTCCTCAGTCACTTCTTTTGTGAATACCAGGGATGGTTTATTAGTTGCAGAGTATAATTCAGTAAGTCCAAGAATGTAGATGAATCTGTGTTTGTGTGTGTGTGTACACATACACATATATCAGTATATTGACTAGACTATTGGTCATTGTTATACACCACTGGTCACAATGCCCTTCCTGGTGTTGTTGAAGCTTTCAAATGATCCTGCCTTGCTGGTGAGGCAGGCCAACATTCCCTCTGAATAGAATGTCAGTTCATCGCAGAGTTACCTATTTACAGCTGAGTGGACTGGACCAGTGAAGTGCTTTAATCAAGAACACAATGCACAGCTGTTCTGAGAAGTGAAACCACAATCATGTGATCAGGAGTGTAGCAACCTGACCACTAGCCAACAAGCTTTCACACACACACACACAAGCAAATATATATATCCACTGAAATCTACAATTTTTATTCATTCTCTCTGTTTATTTTCTCTTATTCCTTTCTGCTGAAGAGCATAGGCTCGAAACGTAAAACACTTTTTCATTTTCCCAAACATCAAACACATACACCTGCTTGTTGTTCATACACCTGTCTTCATCTTTTGTTTTGCTATAAATTTCAATTATATATATATATATATAT
>NC_068998.1:10925693-10928566 GCF_001194135.2 Octopus bimaculoides | reverse complement strand
TTTTTAATGGAAGATGTAAGATCTCAAGAGCACCTTATCTTATCCTCCACCCATAGTTTAAATGTCACGTTGAGACTACTGCTGCTGCTGCTACTACTACTACTACTACTACTACTACTACTACTACTACTACTACTACTACACAATCTTTGTTGTTCATATACAGTGGGATGGATGCTGTTGGAAAGACTGAACACATCTCTCTTCTCTCTATCCTCTTTGGTCTCATATCATTAACATTGTGGTGGTGGTGGTGGTCGTCGTCGTCGTCATGGTGGTTGTTTTGGTGGTGGTGAAGATGAAGAATGATGATCGTCTTTACAATCATCAGAGTCGCAGTGCTGAGGATGAGGCTAATGGTGATGATTATAAAGGCTTCGTTAATTATGGTCATGATTGTCATGGTGAAGAGAAGGTTGGATAAACATGTAAATCTACTCTAAACCAATCATCAGAAGTTAATTAAAACTTCTAATCCTAGTGGTCCTGTGGAATGTTAAAATATACCATAAGGTATGGAAAAAATACCAACAGGCATGGTTGTGTGGTTAAGAAGCTTTCTTTCCCAATCATGTGGTCTTGAGTTCAATCTCACTGTGCTTTTACCTAAAATTTGTATGAAAATGATTTAACACTAAATTAGGGGTGCGACTTATATATGAGTAAATACGGTAATTTAAAGTTACGTTGGTAATGAGATGGCTAAGCTTGGCTCTTTCTTTCAACCAAGTAACTCAACTCTAGAAAGCTTTTAGAGCGGCATACCTGTATATTATTCTCAATTGTCGGCGTTGTACTAAATTTATTTTTTAATTGTAAACATCGTCAGGAACCCTTGTTTACAATAAGCGAATGGGAACAGCAAATGGCTCTCCACCCGGTTTATAGACGTGCTGTTGTGTTTCTATAAAATGGTTGCAATTAGCTGGTTACGTAGCTCAAAGCTGCTAGGATTACTTGTACCCAAGTTGGAGTAACCCCTGAATGAGAAAAAATGGTTTTAAATCGATAGTTTAGATCAGCTTGTGTTATGTCCCCTGAACAAGGCACATAACTCTACTTTCTCCCTTTTGACTGATTGACATGAAACGAAACACTCAACTTCATGGTTGAGTGGTTAGCAATAGGAAGGCCATCCACTTGTAGAAAAATAACTAAAACAAAAAAAGGAACAGAAAATAAAATATAAAGTAACAAAAAACAAATGCATATTCATTATACAGTTTGTGTGGTGTCTTTTATTTTTTTTACTTGTTTACATCATTGGACTGCAGCCAGGTGGGGGCACCACCTTCAAGGGTTTAGTCAAACAAATTGCCCCCGGGTACTTATTTTTTAAAGCCTGGTACTTATTCATTGGTCTTATTTTGCCAAACTGCTAAGTTACAGGGACATAAATAAACCAACATTGGCTGCCAAGTATAGGTGGGGAACGAACTCAAAGACATACATGTGCATATAAAATATATATATATATATATATATATATATATACACACATACATACATACTTTTTTCAGTTTCCAGCTACTAAATCCACTCACACAGTTTTGGTCAGTCTGGGACAATCATAGAAGACACTTACCAAAGTGCCACACAGTTGGATTGAACCAAAAACTATGGGCCTGGGAAGCAAACTTTTTACCATACAGCCACATCAGCACATACACACACACACACACACATATTGTACGGGGAAAGAGACGAGATTCTGAGACAGCATTTCATCTGTCTTTATGTTCTGAGTTCAAATTCTGTCAAGGTCAACTTTGCCTTTCATCCTTGCAGGGTCGATAAAATAGGTACCAGTTGGATACTGGGGTCGATGTGATTGACTTACCTCTTCTCCTGGCCTTGTGCCAAAATTTGAAACCCGTTGTTATTAAGACAAGGAGGTGGCAGAACCAGTATGTCAGACAAAAATGTTAAGATAAGCGACATTTCTTTTGGCCTCACATTCCGAGTTCAAATGCTGCAAAGGTCAGCTTTGTTTTTCATCCTTTTGGGGTCAATAAAAGTAATGGGGGGGGGTGATGTAACTAAGTAAGCCCCCTCCTTCGAAAGAAAAAAACAATGCTGGCCTTGTGCCAAAATTAGAAGGAATTATTATTATTGATGATGGTGATGATGATGATGATGATGGTAATGATGATGATTGTAGTGATGGTGATGATGACGATGACCACGATAGTGGTGATGATGATGATGATGAAAATTATAACGATTATTAAGATTATGGTTATCTTTGGAATGTATATTTTCAGTATTTATATTTTATTCTATATTTACCAGTGAATGACATGAGATAGATTGGGTTTTTTCTTCTTCTTGTTTTTATATTTTGTCTACAAAAGAACTCCACGTGTTCTTCTTACATCCTTTTGGGGGCGGGGGGGTCAATCAAAATAAGTACCAGTTGAGCACTGGGGTCGATGTAATCAACTTCCCTGCTCCCTTGAAATTGCTAACCTTCTACCAATATTTGAAATCAAGCCATTGTATAGAAGAACATTTTTTAGGACCAGTAAAAAAAAATACTCTTCGTGTCACACAAACTTATTTTAGAAATCTGAACATTTTTTTTTTTTTTTTTTTTTGCTACTTTTACTTTTTGCTAACTCTGCTGAAAAACATTAGTAAAATTTTTTTTTTGTTCTTTGTTTTTTGTTCGTCCCAGAATTTGATTGAAGTATTTATTAAATGGTTTTTTTCAACAAATAACACTTTGTAACATTGTAGGTACCTAATTTTTATCCCTGTTACAATCTTAAATTCACAATATAATTTCCATTTATCTTTTCTGATATCATCTTTCTATAGTATATTATATTATAAAAAAGTGTTTCAACATATAGGACCTTTTCCTTGATATA
>NC_068998.1:10923365-10925244 GCF_001194135.2 Octopus bimaculoides | reverse complement strand
GGTGGAGGAGGAGGAGGAGGAGGAGGAAGCGGTGTAACCAATACGAATGATATACCTGAAAATGGTTGTGCTTTAAGTGTGTTACCGCCTGGTGCACTGACAGTGTCAAACCTTTGTGAAAATGGTGCTTTGTCTAGTAACGGAAGTCCGGGTTGTCTAATGAACAGTAGTGGAAGCCCTGGATCTCGTATCACTTGTCGATTTTGTGGTAAACGGTAAGCATATTTTAATTCAACCCTGTATTTTATCTTATCATAATTTCAAGTGAAACAAGTTAATGTTTTGTATGGAAGTGTAAGGTTTGTCTTATAAGCTATGACTAGTTCGTTAAAAGATTGATTAAAATCCTGTAGACAAAGTTTCAGACACCTAGAAAAAGGATGAGGGTTTTTAAATTAGTCTCAGTTGTAGACATTATTATTCTTTGAGTCGATCCAAGTTTATAATATAGGCCGTTAGACTACAAACTGAAGGACTCACTGGTCATGTCCCATAACCACCACCACAATGTGTTCACAGCCAAGGCACATAACTCTTGCTGGCTCAGTCCACCTAGCTGTAAATGGATACCACCACGGGTGGGGTAATCAGCAGCAGGCTATAAAATTTAATAAGTTTCTCTTTAGCTTTTGGTACTGTATTCAAATCTTCCCATTGTTATAGCTTTAACTATTTAACATCCAAACCGGCTATATCTCTCCCCAAATACTCTACCTGTCTTGTATTCAAACTGGCCAGATCTGACCTCTCACACCTACCCTGCAACAACATTCTAAAAATAAATCGCATC
The DNA here is from genome assembly GCF_001194135.2 of Octopus bimaculoides. Lineage (NCBI taxonomy): Eukaryota > Metazoa > Mollusca > Cephalopoda > Octopoda > Octopodidae > Octopus > Octopus bimaculoides. The sequence goes on along the minus strand of NC_068998.1, from coordinate 10,924,454 downwards.
ATTTAAATCCTACGCTGTTTTATGTTGAAGCTGACCATATCCGGCCTGTCACACCTACCTATATTGTCATTCTAGAAATAAACAGTCACATCATTGAAATCTCAAAGCTACAAAATAATGCATGATTAATTCAAAACAATGTGGCTGAATAAGCATTTCATTTGACAAAGTAATCTGAATACTAAAAGGTTAATAGGAGTGGCCCCTCTGGCTGGCCCCTCTGGCTGGCCCCTCTGGCTGGCTAATTTCTCCTGGATACACCATGCAGAGAGTAAAGTTTTCAAGTAACCGACACTGTCACTCACAATCCCTTATAAAACCTGATTATGTATTTTTTCTTCTTCACAACAGGCCTCATATTGGATTATATTCTACTATACATCTTTAATATTAATAACTTACATAGACAGCTGGCAGAACTGTTAGCATGCCAGGCGAAATGCTTAGCAATATTTGTCCATCTTTGCATTCTGAGTTCAAATTCTGCCGAAGTCAACTTTGCCTTTCATCCTTTCAGGGTCAATAAACTACGTACCAGTTGCATACTGGGGTCGATCTAATTGACTGGCCCCCTCCATTAAAATTTTGGGCCTTGTGCCTAGAGTAGAAAAAAGAATATGAGATTATACACACTCTATATATATATATATATATGTATATATATGTATATAGACAGATAGATAGATAGACAGACACACACACACACAGGAAGACAAACAGACACACACAAAGGCAGACAGACAGACAGATAGATAGATAATACATGTATGTATATGCATATATGTAGAGATAGATAGATATAGCTAGAAGCTAGCTTTTAGTTTAGAATGACAAATATAATCTTATAAACATTCTTTTCTCTTGTTGTTTTGATATGTGTTGAAATGTTTAAATGTCTTTTTTTACTTTCTGTGTGTGTGTAAAGATTATATTACCAATCATGATGATATTACATACACACTTATGCATCCATTTGCATCACACATGCACACAGCATACACATGTACATACACACATACATACACACATACATACGCACACATACATATATACATACACACATACATACACACACAAGATCGGAAGAGC
>NC_068998.1:10915056-10923182 GCF_001194135.2 Octopus bimaculoides | reverse complement strand
GACCCTTTGAATTACAGGTACAACAGAAACAGGGAGAAAGTTGTGGTGAAAGAGTACAGCAGGGTTCGCCAACATCCTCTGCCGGAGCCTCATGGAGCTTTTAGGTGTTTTCGCTCAATAAACACTCACAACATCCGGTCTAGGAATCGAAACCGCGATCCTATGACCGCGAGTCCACTGCCCTAACCCCTGGGCCATTGCGTCTTTCATCCTTTCTGGGTCGATAAATTAAGTACCAGTTATGACCTGGGTCAAAGTAATCGACTTAATCCCTTTGTCTGTCCTTGTTTGTCCCCTCTACGTTTAGCCCCTTGTGGGCAATAAAGAAATAAGAATCATAAGTATGCCAGACAATATGTTCAGCTGCATTTTATCTGATTTTATGTTCTGAGCTAAAATTCCCTCAAGGTTGACTTTGCCTTTCATCCTTTCGGGATCGATAATATAAGTACCAGCTGAGTACTGGGGTCAGTGTAATCAGCTAGGACCCACCCCACCAAAATTTCAGACCCTGTACCTTATTGCATATACACACACACACACACATGCACACCCACACACACACACATGCACACCCACACACCTCACATACACAGACACACACTGTCTCTCTTACTTCCTCTTTCTCTCATGCACACGCATAATATATACTCACACACACACTTTCTCTCTCTCTCTCTCTCTCTCCACAAACACAGACACACAGTGCCTCTGTCTCACACACACACAACAGACATACTTACACACTCTATCTCTCTCTCTCTCACTCACACACACACACACACAGCATGATACATACACCCACTCTTTCTCTTTCACAAACACACACACACACATACACACACACATACACACATACACACACACATACACACAACAGACATACTCTCACACTCTCTCTCTCACACAGACACACACACATGCACACATACATACACACACACAACATACATACACTCTCTCTCTCTCTCCCTCTCTCTCACCACATACACACACACACACACACACAACGGACATACTCTCACATTCTCTCTCACACACACGCACACACGCAGCATGACACACATACACTCACTCTTTTTCTTTCAGACACACACACAACATACATACACTCTCTCTCTCTCTCTCTCATCACATACACACACACACACAACAGACATACTCTCACACACTCTCTCTCTCCCACGCACACACACACACACACAGCATGACACACATACACTCTTTTTCTTTCATACACACACAACATACATACACTCTTCTCCCCCTCTCGCTCTCTCACACACACACACACACACACAGAGTAATTTTTTGCTATTCATTTGGTTTCCATAATGCCTTTTTCTCCTCCTTCTCAACTCCAAACCTCAGTTTTTCCCAATCTGGTTATGTGAAAGCTCATGAGCGTATCCATACTGGAGAGAAGCCGTTCCATTGCTCTGTATGTGGTAAGCAGTTTAGTGATCCCAGCAACTGGAAGAAGCATGAGAGGGTGCATACTCGTCAGATGTCCGAAGCAACTGATGAAAAATCTCATCTGCTCAAGCAAAGTATCAATAATTTGCCGTCCTTGGTACAGCCACGCCGGATTAAAGCGGAGTCGCCATCAAATACCTGTAAAATTTGTGGCAAGATGTTCTCTAGTCAAAGCAGTCTTGCCACACATAGACGTATACACACTGGTGAGAGGCCTTACAAATGTCTGACTTGTGGGAAAGCTTTTACACAGGTATCTCTCAGTTTTTCATAACTTTTGTTTCATTTATAAAAAAATACTTTTCTTTTATGTGTTTATATAAGACATGGTGTGTTTTCCAAAGGGTAAAAGATGTTGTTGTTATTATTATTATTATTATTATTATTATTGTCTATAAGGCGGTGAGCTAGCAGAATCCTTAGCATGCCGGGTGAAATGCTTAGCGGTATTTCGTCTGTTGCTACGTTCTGAGTTCAAATTCGGCTAGAGTTGATTAAATAAGAACCAGTTATGCACTGGGGTCAATGTAATCCACTTAATCCCTTCCTCCAAATTTGAGGCCTTGCGCTTCCAGTAGAAAGAATTATTATTATTATTATTATTGTTTATAAGGCTGTAAGTTGGCAGAATCGTTAGCATGCCGGGTGAAATGCTTAGCGGTATTTCGTCTGCCGTTACATTCTGAGTTCAAATTCCGCTGAGGTCGACTTTGCGTTTCATCCTTTCAGGGTCGATAAATTAAGTACCAGTGAAACAACACTGGGGTCGATGTAATCGACTTAATCCCCTCCCACAAAAATTTGAAACCTTGTGTCCATAATAGAAAAGATTATTATTATCATTATTAGTATTGTTTGTAAAGCAGCAAGCTTACAGTCATGAGTCCATGAGTCAAATCATGCGGGCATTTTAATCGACTAACCCCTCCCTTCAAAGTTGCAGGCCTGGTTCCTTAATTAGATACCAGTGTCACGCAAATGTCACCCGTGACGGTGGCACGTAAAAAACAATTGTTGCACTCTCAGAGTGGTTGGCGTTAGGAAGGACATCCAGCCGTAGAAAATGATGCCAAATCAGACTGGAGTCTGGTGCAGCCTTCCAGCTTACCAGCCCTGGTGAAACCATCCATAAGACCATAAAATAAGTACCAGTTGAGTACTGGGGTCGATGTAATCATCCATCACCTTCCTCTAAATTTCAACACTTACAGTAGAAAGAATTATCGTTATTATTAAGACGATGAGCTGGCAGAATTGTCAGCATGTTGAAGAAAATGCTTAGCCGTATTCCTGCCAACTCTTTAACATTATGAGTTCAAATTCTACTAAGGTCAAATTTGATTTTCATCCTTTCAGGGATCAATAGAACATATACATGTTGAGCACTGAGTGCTATGTAATCAACTTATCTATTCCTCTAAAATTCCAGGCCTTGAGCCGAAATTTAAATCCATTATTATTGTTGACATTCATAAATTTGGATAAATTTCTATGTCTTGAAGAAAAGTGAGTATTGAAGTTTGAAGCATATAAATATATTCAAATGTACAAGAATCTGGTGAAATTGTATTTTGCTAATGCAAAGGCTACCAGAACTCTCTTCACATTCTGGTTTTTATTTTATTTATTAATTTTTCTTTTTCTTTTGTTAGTTTCTTACTCAGATCTAATAAATTTCAAAAAAAAAAAACATCAAATTATTTTTGATAAAAGTTATTACGATAACCATTTCATGTCATCATCATCATCATCATCATCATCATCATCATCATCATCATCACCACTACCACCAATACCATCATCATCATCATCATCATCATCATCACCACCACCACCAATACTAGCATTATGACCATCACAATAACTACATGTACCATTTTTGATTATTATCATCATTAATATGCAATAAAACAACCATCATTATATGGTAATTATATGATATTATTGATATCATAAGAATTTATGATATCATTTATGATATCATTATGATATCATTATATGATATCATTGATACCATAAGAATTTATAATTTTTCAAGAGGATGTGAAATAATTCTTCTTTGGAACAGTGGATCTTGAAGCATACAAAGCTATATATAATTGCATGTAACATCAACTAGGTCGATGGAAACTGTGTAAAAACCCATCGAATAGATGGGCTTCCACACAGTTTAATTCAAAGGGCTACTCTTGTTGCGTATTCTTTCATGCCAATCTGGCCAAGTTAATGGTCGACCCAAGGCCATAGAACAAGCACAGATAAGCTTTTCTTTGAGAAGCAAGCCAATTGAAACATGGCTCATGACCAGGTGGGCCACACTGTTAAAAAGCATTCAAGGTAATTTATTGTTAGGTGTACGATTCAGAAAGTCCCACTGGTCACAGATTACCCATCGTTGCATCTCCTGCAAAGAAGTTTGTAGTGGGATTGAAACCAGAACCACATGGTTCTGAAGCAAACTTAACTCCACAGCCATGTTTGCAATTTTATATATATATATATATATATATATATATATATATATACACTGTACATACATATGAAAATGTCAAACTATGAAAATGAGTTCTCAACACAACATTGGTGGATAGAGTGTCTTTATTTGTTTATGCAAAATGATGAGCACCATTCTTCCATGTGATTGGCTTGAAAAATTGCTAAGATTTTTACATGTTTTCCTATCTTTCTTAACATGAAACCAATGATAGCCTTAATGTATGTATGTATGTACGTATGTATGTATGCATGCATGTATGTATGTATGCATGTGTATATGTATGCATGTATGTTATTCGATTGTCAATAATTCTATTCTTTTTCTTTTGTAGGTTGGTACATTACGTACCCACGAGAGAGTACACACTGGTGAGAAGCCTTATCAGTGCAAAATTTGTGGCCGTACTTTTGCCCAATGTGGAAGCTACAAAATGCATGAACGCCGACACATGAGCATGACATATCGACGGTGCCGACTTTGTCAAATGACATTTGGATCTTGGCCTGAACTACAGGACCACGTAGCCACCCACCATGCCAATCAGTATAATCCAGCCTTGATATATTCTCTTTCTGATGGGCAAGGTACTGACATAGGAATGCCCAACGGAGATTATGATCACACAGGGGCAAGCACTCCACCAGGATCCTTAATCATTGACCCTGATGAAGGTAAACCTGATTACTCTAGTCATATACCATTAGCTTATAACAGTCCAGATGTGAGTAAATCTTTAGCTAAAGTCTCTCTCTCCCCAATGTCCAATGCTCCATCTCTCAATGCATTTGTTCCACAGTCCATTAACTCCATTGCCCAGTCAATTAACTCTAAATCATTCACTCCCTCAATGGACCATCCAGAAGATCTCTCCACTCATTCATTACATTCAGAAAATATTAAAAAATCAGAGATCTCGGAAGGACAAGAAAACATCCCTCCCAACCAAGAACCAGTGGACATGATTACAACAGTAAACCGTCATCGTCGTTTCAGTTCAGAATCTATAATTAGTAGTAGTAATCGTGAAACCAACAGTAATCAAATCTTTCGATATGAAACTTCACATTATGATAATTTGGTAGATGCTGACATAACAGCCACTAATCTCCCTCACCAATCTCCAGAAAACTCCAGTATATGTAGTTCCAAATCTCCTGATGGTGCTCTTCTTCCAGATAATATTGCACCCCCTGAAGATGGAGGACTGCAATTGCCATCTGCCATAACTCGTCTCAATCTCAACTCTCGAATGATGCCCTCATCCTCTTCGACCTCATCATCGACCAATACTCGCAAACAAAAACATCCAATGCGCCGATGTAGTAGCACTAACGGCAGTGACTATGACAATGCACCACAATCTTCGAGTCCCTCCCCTGGATTAGTTGTAATGAGCCAGAAAGACAGAGATGCTGACGATCAATCGATGCTGACATATCTCATCTTGAAGGGCAAGGTTTTCAAATGTGTTCACTGTCACATTGTCTTCGATGACTGTTCCACCTATGTCCTACACAACGGCTTTCATTCACACAATGGAGAACCTTTCCGTTGTGGCATTTGTCACATCATTTGCAAAGACCGCATTGACTTCAACTGTCATCTAACAAGCCACATCAAATAATTTTACAGAAAGAAAAACATTAAAAACAAAAAAAGGCAAAAGTCATTTTATTTAGTCTCACCTACCACAAAAATCAACTTGTCTTTCTTTAATGTTGGTGCTACATCTTTATTTTGTTGTGAAGTCCACTCTCTTAGAATTGCATCCAATAAATAGTGGTTCAGATAGAAGCATGTATCATATAGGACCTACGGATTATGATTTCCTGCTTTTAATAACTTGTAGAAATGAGAGGATATGTGGTAAGATGCTTTTATTTTATCACCCTCTATTGAAAGTGTAGATCTCGCAGTTTTACTTGGCCTCAAATTGGTTGTAAAAGAAAATATATTTAAGGTTAGAGTGGGATGGGAAGTGTTGTTGAATGGGAGATATATATACATACATACATACATATATATGTATATAAATATATATATATATATATATATATATATATATATACATACACACACTCACACACATACATATATATATATATATTTATATACATATATATGAGAAAAAAACTTTTGGATTCTATTTTCTATAAAGAATCTGTTGGTTTATAACTGGAGTCATCCCCGGTAGTAAATTAACTCAGCTAAATTGTCCTGGATAAATACCGTATCTTGCAAGTATTTTGTGCCGTCAAGCTCACCTAATCAATTCAAGATTGCTATAATGACAAAAAATGTCTCAATTGTAAACGGGCATTCTTTTCTAACTGAATTCAACATTTCTCACCTTGCATTATACAAAACGAAGTCTCTAATGAAAAACCATGTTGTTGGTTGGATCATTGAAAAACAGAAAAAATATTGATAATAATCTCAACGTTGGACAAAAATATTTATAAAAGAAAAAAAATTGAAATTGCAAAGAACATTTCTACTTATTAAAGTTTTCAAAGGCATCGAAAAATATTGTCCAGAGTCAGTATATTAGCATATTCCTACAAAATAGGAAAAAGTACGAAACATGGCAAAACAGAGGGAGGGGTAAATTGCTACCAAACTGTGCCAACCAAAAATATATCTGTGCATATCTCTTATATGGAGGTCATTAATTTCTAATGTTTTGGTACAAAAAATGGTAAATCTCTTTAATGCTGAGTTATCCATGTCTGTTGTACGTGCTTTTTTTTTTTTTTAATTACATAGAAGGAATGCAATGCTGCAAATAGCATGAGAATGTCTGTGGCCTTTCTTACCTGACTGCTTCTCATTAACACTAAAGGAATGTGGTCAGCTGAGATTCTACGCTGAAAAGATCTCAATATCAGCCAAAGATTGTTAAATTACATAATGGCTTATTATTTACTAATTACATCTTGAATAGATTTAGGTAATGAATTAGTTTCCTGCCATTCATGACGGATGGTTTTTTTGGCAAAATAGATCTATATCCTCTGACTCACTCTAAAATCACTGATCATCAATCATCAATCATCAATCATCAATCATCAATCATCAATCATTTCATTCCTTGATTCTTCTGCCACACAGCATCCTATTTATAATTTCCTAGATAATGTGAAGCAACAACAATGGCAGCATTTCCCAAGTGACACTCATCATCATCACCATCACCATCACCATCACCATCACCATCATCATCATCATCATCATCAACCTTTTCGTTACCTTATAGAAATCATTCAATTGTCACCTCATAAGAATATGCACATTAAACTTTTTTTTTTTTTTTTTTTTACAAAGAAAATGAAATGACAATAATATTCCTTTCTAATTTCTGTACTAATCTTGTTATACTCAGTCTTTATTATTATTATTATTATTATTACTATTATTGTTAAGGTGGAGAGCTGGCAGAATCGTTAGCACGCGGGATGAAATGCTTAGTGGTATTTCGTCTGGCTTTACGTTCTGAGTTCAAATTCTGCCGAGGTCGACTTTGCCTTTCATCCTTTCAGGTCCGATGAAATAAGTACCAGTTACACACTGGAGTCGATGTCATCGACTATCCCCTCTACCCTAAATTTTCAGGTCTTGTGCCTACAACAGAAAGGATTATTATTATTATTATTATTTTCTTTCAAAAAGATTTTTTTTTTTAAAAACCACCAAAGCAAATACTCAATTCATTTTCACTCTTCATTGTCATGTAAACCATTGTTCCAATTTCCAATATGTCACTTGCTCCACCCCCCAGCTGAAAAAGATGCTACTTCACCAATGCACACCGAATGGAATCTTCAAGCTGAAACAGTCATCCAACATTCATCCTGGGAACTCTGAATTCTGCTTCCAAATTGCCATGGACTTTATTCCCAAAGCATCACGAATTTCTCATGGAAATCCAAACAACCATTTAGTTTCATCCATTATATTTTGTTCATGACATATTATAGAAAACAAAAATCCAGTCAATATCATGTTTTTTTGTTTTTTTTTGGTGGGGGTTTTTGATTTTTGTATTTTTTTTTTTTTGGTTCAATTAAATCCTATTTATTATTTTTAATTTCTCTAAATCCAAATGCCAAACAATTCACCAACAGTCAAACTGTTCCTATTTTATTCACCGCAC
>NC_068998.1:10912391-10914752 GCF_001194135.2 Octopus bimaculoides | reverse complement strand
TATATATATATATATATATATATATATATATATATATATATATATATATATGTATGTATGTATGTATGTATAAAATATACATGTAATATAGATGGCTAGATATAGATATATTTCTGTGTGTCCATCTGTGTTTCCTTCCATCCAATAAAGTAGGTCAATGTTTTTTTTTTTGTTTTTTTTAAGCTAACTGAAATTTTCTAAAGGTGCTATCAAAAATTAACCAAAGAATAATTACGAGTACATACATGGTGACGATAATGTACAAGTTGTTTTCTTTTTGTTTTCTTTTTTTTTTCTTTCTTTTTTTTCAAATAATCCAATAGGACCAAAATTTATTTTTCAAGTTTAAGATATATTTATAACAGAAAGCAAAAAAATAAAAATCATTCATCTTAACCTGTATCCAAGAATATCAAATTCCTGTGATTGAATTTCATTCTAATACTACTGAGCTTCATTCACAATTTCATCTTCATATTCTTCACCATCATCATCAAATGTTTAGATAATCTCTCATCATTCATCTAACACCAAATACACTAATACCGTCATTCTTAACCTCGAATTAACTTAAAGCTTTAATACACAAACATCTATTTCATAAACTCCTTTCTGATTCTGAATATGCCAGTCCATTATCATCCAACCAAATTTTTTACCATATAATTCTTATCTAAGATTGTCTATCAGATTTAGTTGGTTTATATAAATCAATTGACTTTCATTCATAGCAAAGCCATAAAGCCATGTAATTTTTCAATCTTTGCGTATTTAAAACATCTTCATTATCTGCTTTCTGGTTAACACCCAGCCTTAAAAGTTTACCCATGCTGTTGTTCTATACAAGATATTTTAATGCATTGAGCAAAACTTACAAATTTTAATTTTTTAGTTTTCTTAGCTCCCCGACTTCCCTCTCATCAATCTTTACTCATCACCAAATCTTTACTCATCCATCCACTCATTTCTCTCTCTCTTTCTCTTTCTCTCACTCTTACTCAAACTCCCTCTATCATCCACAATCTCCTCCTCCCTCTCACTCTGGCTCTACTACATTATTTTTTTCCTTTCCTGAAGTAACAAAATGCAATCATTTTTCATATTTTTATTTTTGTTTTTTTTTGTTTTTTCATTTCCCCGCCACCACCACCACCACCACCACCACCACTGTTTTGTCTTTTCATTGAAGATGTTTGCATGAATGTGCCAAACTACCACATTACTATATAGAGGCTACATGTGGTAATGTGCCTAAAAATGCCACACTATCATATCGAGGATCTATATGGTAATGTGTCAAAAATCTGCCACACTACTTTATATTAAAGCTATAAATATGGTCGTGTACTTAAAAACTGCCACATTGCCATATTAAAAGCTACATATATATATATACATACACATACATATATATGTACATATATATATATATATATATATATATATATATATATATATATATATATATGGTATTATGCCCAAACATTCATATTGCCATATTGAAGCTATTATACATGGTATTGTACCAAACTTCCATGTTTACCATATTGGAACTGTATGTGGTAATGTGCCAAAATGAAACTTGTCACATTACGACCATATTGGAAGCCTATAACATGGTCATGTTCCAACTTACTACATTACCATAATGAAGCTGTATGCAGTATATATCATTTCTTTATATGGAAAAAAAAAAAAAGGTTGTATAAGACATGCTTATTGTTCAATTTAAATTCCGATCTAGTCATCTACTTAAAGATTTCTCCCTGTTTTCGATGGTTGTGAAAAATACTTTTGCTTCTTTTTTCGATTTTTTTTTTTTTCATTTTTATTATTTGACAAACATTTCCATGCATATATATTTTTTTCTCTTTTAATTTACATTTGTTCACTTTTTAGAGTGAAAAAAAATAAATTCTATGTTATGTGTAGCATATTTGTGCATTTGTGTCTGTGTGTCTGTCTGTCTGTCTAAGCTTTTTGTTTTCATTAAACTTAATTAGTAAACTCTCATTGTTGGCTGATCCTAAACATTCAGTTTCTTTTTTTTTTTTTTGGTTTATTATCTTTTTTTTTTCTTTTTTCTTTCTGAGTACCAGATATATTAAGTTTATTATTATTATTACTTCATTCTTACTGTTATACAAGGAAATACTCTCACATTCCACTACATTGGCACTACTTGCTTCATGGTCTTCACTCGTATCTTGTAGTGCCCTGTATGCAACAATCTTGTTAAATGGAGCATTTGCCTTAAATATACTTTATTTCAATCCACATAAATATTTCTTAAGTATCTTGAGAGCATTAAAGATTCCAATGTTCTTCTAAAAATGCAACCATTCCAAGAATATTCGATAC
>NC_068998.1:10907279-10912133 GCF_001194135.2 Octopus bimaculoides | reverse complement strand
ATAATCACTTTTTCTTTTCTTTTATTTTTTTTTTTAGTTTAATATTCATTCTAAAAGTACCAAAGCCTAAACCACTGCTATCATCTATCTTAAGAGATTTCCACAATGTGTTTGTAATTAATTCAAACATATATATATATATATATATATATATATATACATATATATTTTCCCTCTTTGACTTGGAATACATTTACAATTGTTTTATAATCAAATGTCAGATGTATTCTTGCAATATTATAAATTTTCAATCATCCTTTTTTTATATTTAACTTACCTCATTAATTATTTATTTCACTGTAGCAACTTGAACAGAAATTCTGTCGCAAACAATATCTATCATTTCAATTGATTAATTGATTAATTAAGTTAGTGTTAAATCATTCATTTGCACTTACGAAACATTGTTAAGGATCTAGATAAATAGATAATGCTATATATGTGTTCTTTATTTCCTTAAACTAACAAATTTATTGTTTCATTTTCACGAAACCAAATTACAAATTTCTTTCGAGTTAGCTCTTAGAAATGAAATTAAGCCACTTGTTTTCCAAAACTATTTCCATTCTGATCATTTATTTCATTGAATCATTCTACTACATTAATCTTGTACTTTTCTTTTGTTGCCAGTACTTGCCTGTGTTGTGAAATATTTTATGAACACTTTACTTGTCACTCTTTCTGCTTATATTTAGTTACCAAGTCTCCCTGCTGGTTTGCTTCTGTTGGCAAAGCTGTCTATAACATCAAGTTAATTATATTAGATTAAGATCTAAAAAAAGACAATAACTGCTATGCAAGTAATAGCAATGAAACAAAAAAAAAAAACGCTGTCAAATAGTGCTTTATTAAATAGATTTAATAACAAATAAGACTTGTGACTGATACGAAATTTAATTAAAATAGTTAAGTTCTGAAGGTAAATGTGGAATATTTTTCTTTGGTTCTCATTTGTCATTTATTTTGTTCTTTAGTCGTAAATAATAATAATTTGTTTTTCATTCATATACTCCTTATATAATCCTGTTTTCCTAATATAGTTTTGTATAAGATATTCATTTTTTAAACTTTTAAAAAAATTTAATTTTTATTTATCTATTTGTTTAATTATGTTTTTGTTTCTTTGGTCCATGTAGCCTTCATATAATTCTATTTTTCACATGTAGCCATCCAATAATCCAGTTCTGAAAAATTGATAATTATTTAGCATTCACTTGAAGGCTTGTGAAGCTTAAAGAGAGACGTTGTCAGAGAAAGGAAATAAGAAAGAAAAAAACAACAGATTAAATTGCTAGTGACAGTAGTTTTGGTACAAAGTTTGGATAAGATTTTTCTAAATAGAACTTCATTTTAATACTTGAACTTTTTTAAACAATGGAATTAAACTGGGAAAAAAAATCTGTTAATCTTGTAGCTTAAATACATTAATCTTCTCTTTCCTAGCATCTACAGTCTATTAAAATATATGTGCTTTAAAAGTATTATTGTCACTCAACACAAAAGGAGCCATACAGTTGCAAATTTTTCTTATATGCAGTAGAACCGAACATTTTGTTTTTACTGTTACAATGATCTAAATGTCTTTTATTTTTATCATTAGCAAGTGACATCATTCTTCTGTTAGATTGATTAGGTGAATTCATTTGAATAAGTTTTGTGTGTGAAGTATGAAACATCAGTTTAAAGTATCTAAATATCCAGTTAATAAAAGTAGTTTATTTTCTTTCTCTTCTCTTTGATATGTTCCCGCATTCAATTATCAGAAATAGATAAATACCTTTACATTTAGACATGTGTGTGTGTGTGCACGCGTGAATGTATATACTTTATATATGTGCATATATTTACTTGTGTGTATGTATATATATATATATATATATATATATATATATATATATATATATATATATGTATGTATGTAGGTATGTATGTATATATACACGCGTGTGTGTGTGTGTGCTTGCATGGATTAATGTATGTAAAAGTTGTTTTATAACACTACAATAACAGGTAAAGCATCTACCTAGCTGGACATTTAATCTTGTGACAGTAATTCCTCGTTTATGCTACACCGCAAGGACATTAGGCTTATGTTTGAAAATTCACCAATTGCAATTGAATTATTTGTTTCTAACTATTAACATTTCAAATCTGGTGCTATCACATATTTCATTATAATATTCATCTTTCTAAAGAGACAATAGTCTTCCTTACAAAAAAAAAAAGAAAAGAATTCTTCAGCAATTTATTCTTAAATAATCTTATTAACCCCATCTAGAGAAAGAAAGATACAACCTCACATGCACACACACAAATACGCACACAAACACACACACACACTCATACAAACATATATACAGATCTATTTCATACATTCATACACTCACAGCAAAGCTTCTAATGACTCTCTCATGACAGAATTACCTCAGTCAGCTGTTATGAGTTGTTCTTTCCATGAAGTATTTATATGTTTCACAGATGATATTTTCTTTGTGTCAATTTGGCCCTGACGGTTAAAATTTTACTTTTCTCACTGATGGAGTTGGTTGACTTGATCTGAAATGCTGAAGGTTTACTGTAGTTTCCAAATGTTTGTGCCAAGCCCTGAGATAAGAGCCAGGAAGTTGTTAAAAAAAAAAAAACCCCCCCAAAAAAAATAAAAACCCACTTTGCTAAAGTCTGGTTCTGGTCACTAGCCAAAATGTTACAATTCACAACGAGGCCTTCTTCAAGAGAATAGACTTGTCTTATTTCTTGAGTGAAGATGTGAAAAGAAATTCTCTTACGCCATTGATTATAATATTCTTTCTATTTATCATTACTATGTCTTCCACATTTTTTTTTTCCTTCTAAATAATAAAATGAAAAAAATATCAGATTTGTAAATTTGAATTTTTGGCAGCAATTTTGTTAACATTTAGCAGAAGAAAATGTCAATTAAAAAAAAAAAAAAAAAAAACCAGAAAAGAAAAAGAGTTAATCTTGTTAGAATTATTCCATTCTTTAGTTAGAATTATTCCATTCTTTAGTTTTAATTATTCTTGCTATTTCTTTGTTGTATATCCTGTTAATATCTTATTTATTTCTTCGCAATAGGACTAGAATAATCTTCAACTTGTATTTTAACTCCTAAAAGGACACTCAACCTTGATTTTTATTATTTTTTCTTTTAAACATACACATGCATGCACACAATACATACACACACATCCATACACTCAAACACACACACACACACACACACACAAACACATATTCTCTCTCTTACATATACACATCACACACACACACACACACACACACACAAATCTCTCTCTTTCTCTTTTTATTTCTTGGCATTTTTAAGACGGTTTATTTGAAATCTATTGAAATTAACAACATATTTTAGTGTCATCTTTTCATTTTATAAACGACGCATACATTAGAACAAATATTCTTCGGAAAAACACTTAAATCTTTCCCTAGTTTTAGTCCTGTATTATAATTGATTTGGACATTAGAGGAATATATAACATAAATCTATTTTCTGGAGTAATCAACCCATGAGATAAAAATCTTGATAAATCTCAATAGTTGAAGTAATTAGCTCTAGCATTTATATTAGTCTTTGTCGCAGGATACTGGCTATCATTTTCCTGTAATTTCTCATGAACAGTTGAAACTAATCTCAATGTACAAAAACATGCAATATTTTTTACATGTTATTGTATAGTCTATTATTATTATTATCATCATTATTATTATTATTATCATTGGATATAGTTAGATAATGCTTCTTCTTTGCTGTCATTTCAATTATTGTTGTTGCCATGGTGATGAAAATGTGATTGGCACATTCTCTATGTCTTCTTAAATATATCTATCTCTCTCTGTTGTTGTTGTTGTTGTTGTTGTTGTTACCTTTGATGAAATGTGTACAGAAAAGTTTTTGAAATGTAAAAAAAAAAAAAAAAAAAATGAAAAGAAAAAGGTTAAAAACAAACAACAACAAATGATCAAATACTTTCCTTTCTATTTTGAATCATGATTTTAAAATTGACATTTCAACCAAAGATAAATGAAACAAATCATTTGAGGAAGGTAAAATAATACATTTTATAAAACTTACAATGTATTAATTAATTAATGTGAGGGAATTTTTTCCTCGTTTTGAACTGTATGCTGCTTTCTGCTGTAACTTTCTTTTAGTTTTTTTCTGTTTTTTTTTTTCCTTCACCCCTTTTTTTTTTCAAATGATGAGCAGTTTTGAATGGAATAGCTTATTCCATTTTCTAAACATTATTATTATCATCATAATTAACATTATCATTATTATTCGTATTTTTTATTTGAACTATTTCGAATCCCACAAGAGTCAATGAAATTAGTACCAATCAAGAAGTATGGACGAATTAATTGGTTGTACTCTTCTCACAAAATATTTTGTGGCATTGTGCCTAAAATAGAAATAATTATCAATCTATTTGTTTATTTATTATTTTATTATTAACCTATCATTTCAGCTTGTTTTTGCTTTATTATATTTTTGTTCTCCAGCCCCGAATCTTTTTCATCATTGTTGTTGTTTCCTTAAATATATTTCTCATGTCATTTGGCATATTTCTCAGACTTCTCTTTTTAACTGCTGTTTTTTATTGAGTCCAGCAATTTGTATTACACATCATTTACACATAAAATAACAACAACTAAGAAGATATATAATTGGTAATAGGTACGGTGATGGTGATGGTTATAATTTTACTCTAGTGAGAACGTAGTTATCAATCTGTTATGATACTAGAACGATTTGTTGCTTCTTGATTTCTGTTTTTATTTCATTTTAAATAATTTTATTTTTAGTAATTTTGATAAAGA
>NC_068998.1:10904021-10905608 GCF_001194135.2 Octopus bimaculoides | reverse complement strand
TATATATATATATATATATGTATGTATATGTATGCATGTATATATGTATTATGCATATATATGTGTGTGTATATATATATATATCTATATACATATATGTATACATATATATGTATGTACATATATGTGTGTGTATAAGTATGTATATGTATTTTCCATATGTGTGTTTGTATTTGTGTGTGTGTGTTCCGCATGTATGTGGATATCTGTGTATGCATTATGTTTGTATAAATGTGTACACATGCACAATCATGCCATACACACACATACACATGCATATACATACTGCTCACATAGACACGCACACACACACACACACACACACAAAAACACATATACACACACACACACATGAACAAAGAATTCAATATTGAATCCATGTCATCGACATATTGAATGAATGCCTATTAAATATCACATATGTGAGCTGTACTAAGACTTCTTTGTAAATCCATTGATGTCCGCTATATTTTTCAATGTTTCATGGATTGATTTATATTGTCTGAGAACTGCCAATTGTGCCTTTTTTCTCTTATCACTTACCAAACTAATTCCTCTCCTCTCATTACAATACTAATTATTGATGTAATATAGTCATCATGCAAAACCTTATGTTGGTATTGTTTCAAGGTTGTTTTTTTTTTTTAAACCTCCCCACACATTTCATTTAATTTATTTCTATATTATTATCAATTCACTTTTCTTCTTCCTTTTTGTCTTTTTTTCACTCTTGGTCTTTTCTTCTTTTTTCCTGCTCCATTTCGTCTTTCTTGCTGTCACAACTAATTTCATTGTTTGTTTTTTTAAATTTAGTTTTATTTTTTTTTTTCCCCTGATATTATTGTAATCCGCTGTTGCTATTATTGTTAGTTGTCCTAGATTATTTCTTGTTGTAAACATGTGACTATTTTTTCTTACTTATCTGTTTGTCATGGTTGTGATTTTTTTCCCAATGACACCTCATAGGCGTAGAGGTGACATGGGGCAAAACTAGTTGCAGTCTTCTCCCCCCCCTCTCTCTCTCTCTCTCTCTCTCTCTTTCTTTTTTTCTTTCTCTGTTTCTTTCATGTCAGCATTGTCTAGTCAGTACAGAAGCATATATGACTAAAGGTTCACATTAATCACTCTCCAAAGTTAATCATTAGTCAAGAAAAGGTTCCATTTAAGCATTTAAGCTTCAAAAACTTTTGGAAAAAAATAAACCACAAAAATACTACTACTACTAATAATAATAATAATAATAATAATAATAATAACAATAATAATATGAAACAAACTAGGGTTGTGCTGATTTATTTCTAGACATTCATTAATCCAAGGATGGCGGCGAGTGCTAAAGGGACACCTTTTTTTTCTTTTTTTCAACATATGTCCCTTTAATCATTCCAACACAATTTATTTTTGATGATTTTTTTTTTTTCTTAGTGGGGGTTTGGGGGTCATGTTCCAAATTAATTAGAAGCCTATCAAATCATTCTTTGAAAAAGTTCCACCAAGCGTTTTACTAAAATTGAAAACACTTAAAAATTTTTAAAGGTTAAAATAATAACAATAGGTATCAATACATCTTGTAGACATTTCTGTTTT
>NC_068998.1:10898388-10901700 GCF_001194135.2 Octopus bimaculoides | reverse complement strand
TATATATATATATATATATATATATATTTAAACCAAATTAAGAAGCAGTGGAAAAAGTAATCCTGTCTGTATTGAAAGCAAGTAAAGAACTCTAATAATGTCTAGATTTTTTTTAACATATATATATATATATGTATATATATATATATATACATATATATTTTTTTTCGTTCATTCTTATTGTATTGTCATAGGGTAACCTTCATGATGTATTTGTTAATGTCAAGGGGAGACAATCATCTATATTTTTTCCCATACACATTATGCATATATATACACACACATATACATGCATATATATATAGTCACATACGTGCACATACACACACATCTACACAAAAGGTACTCATGTATGTGTTGTGTGTTTGTGTATATACATATATATATATATATATTATATATATTATATATATGTATGTGTATATATCTATGTATATATGTATATATATGTATGTATGTACGTATGTAAATGTTTGTGAGTTCTTATAAACTACCTGATTATCTTTTCAATAAGAAAAGTTTGTACATCATACATGAGTATATGATACCCTATAAACCAGATAGCACATGTTGGCTTAGTGACTTAGTTGTATGTACTTATAAAGTTTTGTTTGTTTTTTGTTTGTTTTTTTAAAAT
This sequence comes from Octopus bimaculoides, assembly GCF_001194135.2. Lineage (NCBI taxonomy): Eukaryota > Metazoa > Mollusca > Cephalopoda > Octopoda > Octopodidae > Octopus > Octopus bimaculoides. The sequence goes on along the minus strand of NC_068998.1, from coordinate 10,901,063 downwards.
CTTATTGTATGTATCCAATTGTGAAATGTTCTAAATGGTACCTTTTTTTTTTTTTTTAATTAAAATAAAGTTGATCTGTGTATGCTAAAATTTTAAGCCGTATTTGCAATGTGATTAACCATTGACAAATTGTCAAACAATTTGGTAGTCTTTTGACTTGTATTAAACTAATGTTAGTCATGTATTTTAACTAAAAAACAAAAAATAATAATAATAATAATATCTGGAAAATTATTTTTTAAACATGAGAAACAAAAAAAAACATATACATACTTTGACCCCAAAAAAAGAAAAAACAAAAAACAGATACTTAGATATAAGTACACATTTGTTTTATATATTGTTTGTTTACTTTAAATTTTTTTTTTTTTCCAACAAAAATTTTTTGATGTAAAATCGCTCTTGTCTTGGCTTTCTCAAAGTTTGCTTTACCTTTTAGTTCGTATTGTATAACAAAAATTTGTACCACCTTGCTCTTACCATGTCCAAAAAGAAAAAAAAAACTGAAGATGACATTCGTGTTACTGGTTGTCTCTCCTTGCCATCATATGATAACTAAGGTGCATTCAACAACAAAACTGCTGTTCTAATAATGTTATTTTTTAGCTTACTTTTTATGTCTGAAGTGGCTTACTCCCTAACATCACAGATGTGGAAGTGAGTTTGTTTCTAAACGGGGATGATCTAATACGCAGTGGACCTTTTGCTCAACACCTATCTGATATGCTTGATACTAAAGATACAAATATTAAAACAAAAAAAATAATAAAAATAAAAATCAACAAAAATACGTAACAGAAACAAATGAAAATTACCATTTACGTTTATTACTGGTAATTTTAAAAGACCATTGATTGTTAATGTTACTTTCATAGCTATATCAACAAGTATATCCTTTCTAGTGTGACTAGATTCTGTGTGTGTATGTATGAGTGTTTCTGTAACTGTATATGTGTATCTGTATGTGCATGCTTATATGTGAATATATCTTTTTCCTTAAACTTTCTTTTTTTTTTTTTTTTTTTTTTTTTTTTTTTTTTTTTTTTTTGATGTTTAAATCCAGTAAATTAAATTTTATGTTCCATCATTCTTATTCAGAAAAAAATTCAAATCTTTGTAAGAGTAAAACTTAAAAATTCTAATGATTTCGTTAGTTTTATTTAATTTCTTTTTTTTTTCTTTTTGAGAGGGGTGTTTATTTATTTTTTAACTGTTTATCCTTATCCATTGCATTAATTCGAAACCAAACAAATAATAATTCATTGTCATTTTTTATCTGTGTAAATTATACCAGAAATTATTTTATTATTATTATTATTATTATTATTATTATTATTATTATTATGTGCCAACAAAATTTGGTACTATCCTCTTACCATACCAACACAGTATTTTGGTGCTATTCAAATGATATTGCTAATAAGAGTGGACAACTGTGAGGAGTGCAGATTGCTCCGTCTCATTTTGGCAGTTCTTTACAATGTAAGCAGTGTAGGCGGCGGTGGTGGTGGGTCTCTATAATGTTATAGAAATACTTTAGTGATTCTACTTTCATGTATGTAACTTTTACTAGCATCTACTGTAGCCCATGTAAACTTAAAAGTCTAAATACTAAAAAAAAAAAAAACAGAAAAAAACACAAGCTCATCATCTCACACTCCATGTTAGATTTTTGTGAGGAGGAATGAGGTATTGTGTTTAAATTATGTCAAATGTAAATATAAATTTAATTAATAATTATGTTGTACTTGATTAATGTTTCCTTCCAATAACAACGGAGCAAACTGCTGTTTCAATGAACTGTCCTTAAAACAAAATGGAATCCCTAATAAGTGGCCAGTTTTTATTTATTTTTTTATTTCCAAACCAAGACATTTTTTTTTTGTTATAATTATTACCTGTATAATATGGTTTGAGAATATTAATAATAATAATAATGATAATAATAATAATAATAATGTTAATAGTAGTAGTTATAGAAACAGTCGTAGAATCAGGGTGGAGGATTGACAGAAATGCTAGAACGTCAGGCATGTGTACATTGCCTTACTCTATTCCAACTCTTTTATGTTCTGAGTTCAAATCCTGCCATAGCCAATTTTGATTTTCACCCTTCTATAAAGGAATCAACAAAACCAAATTACCAGTCAAGTGGTTTTGGTGGGGCTGGGGAGATGGGCGTAATTAAATCATCTAAACGCCTACCCACCCACCCCCAAAAATGTGTGGCCTTGCGCCTATGTTAGGAATGATTATTATTATTATTATCAGGTGGTGAGTTGGCAGAATCGTAAGCATGCCAGGCAAAATGCTTTGCAGCATTTCGTCCGTCTTTTCATTCTGGGTTCAAATTCCGCTGAGGTCGACTTTGCCTTTCATCCTTTTGGAGTTGATAAAACAAGTACCAGTTGAGTGCTGGGGTCGATGTAAATTGACTATCCTCCTCCTCCCCCAATATTCAGGCCTTGTGCCTATAGTAGAAAGGATTATTATTATTATTATTATTATCATTATCATCATTAATAAGGATTGAAGAAAAAAAAGATTAAATCTTTTCCCACCAAGTATTCCCTGAAGAATGATTTGCTTTGTGTTAATGAGCCTGTGTATATGTGTGTATGCATTACCATAGACAATTTCTAATGCAAATAGAAGAATATATGGAGTTTTGGATT
>NC_068998.1:10897088-10898024 GCF_001194135.2 Octopus bimaculoides | reverse complement strand
TTAACACATAGAAGATTCAATGAGAACAAGTATCTATCTATCTATCTATCTATCTATCTATCTATCTATCTATCTGTCTGTCTGTCTGTCTGTCTGTCTGTCTAAGTGCATATATATATATTTCTCTCTGTCTATCTATCTATCTATCTATCTATCTATCTATCTCTTTATCTACCTATCTATCTTTCTGCCATTGCTCATTTAGAGTAAATGAATATTTTTACTTTTTGTATTTTTTTAAAGATATTTTTATTGAGTTGTTGTATGTTGGAATATTCTTCCTAACCCTAACCAAGGGATCAGCTTCTAATAAACCTTAGCCTTCAGATGCTACCATAGAACACCATGTAATGTTTATACATCTCTAATATTTCCCACAGTTATCTTATGCATATCAAAGATTACTGTTGTTCAAAGGTTCGCTGCTACCTAAATACCCCAGCTCCTTGTTATTGTGACATTCTAATCATTGTTTGTGCTGGAGCGTCTCACGCCCACAGCCAACTCATTCCCACTCCTAAGGTGCTGATACAAACATTGGAGATGTTGTCTTCACCATCATCATTGTCACTGTTAACAATCTTTCAAACCTTTCATGCCTTGCTGCCCCTAGTATGATTCAGTTGCCAATCGGCTGTGCTCTTACTGCTGTACTAGTGCCACCCTAGCTGGAGAAGGCCACACTCAGAGACACATTCTCAAACAAGAAACCTCTAGCTGCTAGTGGTCTGTTTGCATTCTATTTTCACACTAAATATACTGAACTGTTTCAATGTTTGCTAACTGTGACCTGACCATACAACATATTTATATTTTATTCTTTGTCCACTTTGCATTTTGTTTCTCCTCATACAAATATAATATCTAGCCATAGATGCTTTTTACATACTCATATACACACACATATATATATATATATATATATATATATATATA
>NC_068998.1:10894183-10896400 GCF_001194135.2 Octopus bimaculoides | reverse complement strand
TTTTTCTTGGAGTTTTCTAAGCATAAATTAGTTTAGGCGAAGATATGAAAGAAATCAAGTAATAATATATTTCATATCTTTACCATTAATACTTAGATTAGCATACAATATGTTTTGTGCTATTCTTAATAATTGCTTGAATTTTTCCAAAGAAAGTAGTCTAGTAATAAAAGAAGAAATCTACCAAGTTATAAATTATTCATTGCTATTTAAATTTTCTTTTTTTTTTTTCAAATAAGCATTTTTTTGTTTTCATTTTTTTTTTTTTTGTTTTATATTTTTGCTTGCAGGCATTTGAATGTTAATGTCTTAACAATTTCATTCGAAAGAACATTTAAAGAGGCAAAAAGAAATATTCATATTTCTAAAATTGATAATATTTAACTAACCAAGTAAGTGTTTGCAAATCTCAATTCAATTGTTCTGATATTTCTACTGAGAAGCAAACAATACCAGTGCTCAGATATGATGTTTTTAAGTACAACTCGACAGTATTAGTGTATGCGTGTCTTATATGTGCACCAATGCAATGTACGTAATGTCAACGCCTATGAATCTTTTAACTATTGGTTGTGCAGGTCAGTTACGAAAATAACTGCTTTCAATTGATTCATGGCTGACATAATTTCTCACAGTATTCTATACACACAAATATATATATACATACATATATGTGTGTGTGTGTGTGTGTGTATATATATATATATATATATATATATATATATATATATACACATCCATACATGTATTTTTATATATATATGTATATATATGATCTTTTGTGTGAGAGGAATTTTGCGTATGTATGTGTATGCGTGTATATGCTCTTATGTATGTGTGATTATTCAGTTTTTATTTTTTGCCCGACACAAACTCAAATTATATATATTAAACGGAGAGAGTTTGTGTTGAGTTTTATGTCAGTTGTATAAAGTTGTTTTTGTTTCTCCCTACTTCAATCGTTTCCCTTCTACCCACATCTTTCAAACTCATACGGCAATTTTACTATTCCCCATTTATTATGAATATCAAAAAACAAAAAGAAAATGATAATAATAATAATGATATAAAAACACAACACTAATAATTATTATTATTATCATTGTAACTACTTCTAAAACCACAGATTTAATAATATAACATTTTGTTCCTTTTAAGAAGTTTTGTACAGTCAGTGTTTCTTTTAGCTGTTGCAGCTGTGTGACTAGAATTGATACCTTAATTCAGTTGTATTATGTATAGCAGCCAAGAAGTAGGCTGAGAATTTTGGTTCTGATTCCAACCACACAGCTTTGTCTCCGTCCATCCGTTCAATGTGTGCTGTTAACTGTTGACCGTCCTTAATAGAAGATTTTATGCCTACACAAATTTAATCTCTTGCCAGATTTTATCAATCAATAAACTGCTTATTCACCATGTGAGTCAGTGGCTACAAGACAACATACTACCTACTAAAAGTAGCTCGTTAATGGCAGCAAATTACTCCAAAAATATAAAACAAAACCAAAATATACATTTTATTTCACCTGATATTTGCATTGTTTTCACCATTCTTTTAGTCAGCTGGAATTGCCACATGGATGAGGAACCACTTATGATGTCTGATAAATTGAGCAGATATTTGACAAAATTTCTTTTTTCAATTTCATTAAAAACAAACGAAGATAAAAAAAAAATTAAACAAATATAAATAAACTGTGATGACCTTAAAGTGATTGGTGTGTGAAAATTGTTGATTTGACTTGAAACATCATATCTGCACTAGGTATTGCGACAAATATCAATTGAGCTGCTGCACATCTCTGTAACTTATCATTTCTGACTGTTACCAATATTCCTTGATTACAAAAGTGCCTGCTTTAGTTTTTTTATGTCATTTATAGAATATGAATGTTACTTGTCGAGAACTAATCATTTACAGAACATTATGCTTTAACTAGACTTTTACTACATTGCTATATTTTATTTTATTTTATTTTATTTTTTTCATTATTTTCTAATCTTAAAATTTTGGTTGTTGTAGCAATTCCCTTATTTTTTTTTTTTTTTTGCTTTTTACATTTTTTTTTTTTTGTAATTAAAAGCTTTTATCAAAAATCAACTTAACTGCATAACAAAGAAACAGTTTAGGACTTGCTTTTTAGGGGAATGATAATTAAAATGTAGGTCAATAATTATGTTCAACTACATTTCCATCTTTCTTTTGTTTCCTGATAC
>NC_068998.1:10891513-10893512 GCF_001194135.2 Octopus bimaculoides | reverse complement strand
TATTATTATCATTATTATTATTATTATTATTATTATGAATAAATATATGTCTTGGTTCGTATTTTAAAAAGAGGAAAAAAAATTGTGAAAAAATTCAGTTCTATTTCAAATTAATATTATATTTTCATTCTTCCTTTCTAAAAAAGAAAAACAACAAGAAAAAAGGCAAAAGAAAATTTAAAAAAAAAAAATAGAAAACAGAAAAAATGTCAACAGAGTTTTGACATTTCTATCTTGTGGACAAAAAAAACTGCTTATTTAAATGACATATCAAACATGACATATCGTCTTTTTTTTTTTTGTCTCAATTTGAAAAAAATAAAAAAGAGTATGCCTATATTTTAAACAATTAAACATTTCTAATGTAGTTATTACGAAAGATTACCCTGTCTTGTTGACAATTTCTAATCCTTTCATGGACGTTTGACAAAAACCTCACATGAAAAAGAAAAATTTCTAATCCACCTAGAGATGCGTATTATAATGTTAACTGTTTTTTTTTATTTGTTGTTTTTTTTAATTAATTAATTAATTAATTAATTTATACTTACATATATTTACATTTAAAACAAAAAAAAAAAACCAAGAGAAATTGCCTTTGTTTAACAGTTGCTTATCTTTTCGGGGAGGGAACAATATTTTCAGCACTCTATGATCTAACTAACTTTACAAAGTTGAAGTGAAAAAAGAAAAAAAAATTAAAAAATGGCTCGGTGGGTTTAGTACTGAAATACCCACTAAAGGTTCAAAACCTACTGCAGACATATCATAGTGTTTTGGGACAGTACACTTAATTCTCAATTGCCTCAGTTCACCTACCTAACTGCCAGAAGGAAATAAGTATCAGGTTACCTGGGATTAATTGCCATTGTATCCAGGTGGGAAGAAGGAGATATATTTCCCATCAGCATACTGCCATGAATGTCCCAGAGCTAAGCACCTCTACCTTTTAAAAAGCCTCCTCCTTCGTGGGTAGCTTTAGTGAACACTGAATGTTTATGTAACTACATAAGGAGCCATATGAACAGTTGTAGTTAGATTTTTAGTCATTAGGACTGGAAGGGAAGGGATAGGGGTCATAGGAGAAGGGAAAGGGGTCTTTGTTTTTAGAACTTGTCTGCTACCTAAACCTTCTTCATTTATCTTTCTAAACTATTATCCATAAAGACTCACTTTGTTCAAGGAAATATATATATATATATATATATATATATATACACACACATGCATACATACATATATTCTCTCCTGTAAGACAGTAATTCACAAACAAAACAGTTGAATGCATTAAAGACAAAAATGTTATTCTCTTTGTATATTATACATTGACATTGGTGAACTTTTTTTTTTCCTTTTTTTTTATTATTTTTTTTTCATATTTTAGACATCTTGACTCAAGATGTTATACAGTTGTTCATTTAAAATAATTGTTTCCAGATACATTCAATGTATGTGTGTGTCTGCAAAAGTATCTGTATGGAATTTCTTGTCAGACATTAGTGAACACTATCATTACCATTACTATTATTATTATTATTATCATCATTATCATCATCATCATTTTTATTATTATTATTATTATTATTATTATTATTATTATTATTATTATTATTATTATTACTATTTGAGGGTGGTCAATTGTCAGAATCAGTAAAGCGTCAAATAAAAACAGCCTTGTGGCCTTCAGCTTTGGCCCTTTACATTCTGAGTACAATTCTCGCCAAGGTCAACTTTACCTTTCATCCTTCCAGGGTCGATAAAATCAAGTACCAATCAAATACTGGGGTCGATATGATCGACTGTTTGTTCCCTTTCCCAAAACTTGAGGTCTTGTGCCTATTTATGAAATCATCATTATTATTATTATTATTATCATTATTATTATTATCATTATTATTATTATTATTATTATTATTATTATTATTATTATTATTATTATTATTATTATTATTATTATTATTATTATTATTATTATTATTATTATTATTATTATTATTAT
>NC_068998.1:10890096-10890999 GCF_001194135.2 Octopus bimaculoides | reverse complement strand
AATCATCATTATTATTATTATTATTATCATTATTATTATTATCATTATTATTATTATTATTATTATTATTATTATTGTCATTATTATAATTATTTTCCTCATCCTCATCACTGTTAATAGTTGTAGTAAGCAGTAGTCGGTAGGAGTGATAGCAGTATTACTACTGCCGCTACTGTTTGTCAGTTGCAACACCCTTTCAGTTGGTGCCCTTCTATTACATATCAATATGGATATTGTCAATGTACGTATTACGTCACAGAGTATGTGTTGCTGAACAAGCTGCATCCAGTTTTTCTGGGATCCGTGAGTTTAGTTGGTCGAATGTCTGATGACCAATATCTGGAACAAAACCTAGTCTAGCAATAAAATGAAAGCAAGCCTATGCTGCATGGATCATACACCTGTCTTTGTTCTGTTTCTTTCCTTCATTTGTTTTTTGTTTGTTTTGTATGTTTATTTGGGGGCGGCGGGGGTGGGGGTTCCATTGCAATTTTGTTGGTTGGTTGGTTGGTTGGTTGGGACTCTGTCAGTTACGACGACGAGGGTTCTAGTTGATCCGATCAACGGAACAGCCTGCTCGTGAAATTAACGTGCAAGTGGCCGAGCACTCCACAGACACGTGTACCCTTAACGTAGTTCTCGAGGAGATTCAGCGTGACACAGAGTGTGACAAGGCTGGCCCTTTGAATTACAGGCACAACAGAAACAGGAAGTAAGAGTGAGAGAGTACAGCAGGGTTCACCAACATCCCCTGCCAGAGCCTTGTGGAACTTTGAGTGTTTTTGCTCAATAAACACTCACAATGCCCGGTCTGGGAATCGAAACCGTGATCCTACGACCGCGAGTCCGCTGCCCTAACCACTGGGCCATTGCGCCTCCACACAATTTTGTTAAATTATGGAT
>NC_068998.1:10882935-10889511 GCF_001194135.2 Octopus bimaculoides | reverse complement strand
AGTGCCCCTGGACTGGCTCTTGTGCGGGTGGCACATAAAAGACACCATTTCGAGCGTGGCCGTTTTCGTGCGGGTGACACGTAAAAGCACCCACTACACTCTCTGAGTGGTTGGCGTTAGGAAGGGCATCCAGCTGTAGAAACTCTGCCAAATTAGATTGGAGCCTGGTGTTGCCATCCGGTTTCACCAGTCCTCAGTCAAACCGTCCAACCCATGCTAGCATGGAAGGCGGACGTTAAACGATGATGATGATGATGATGATATATATATATAATAAAAATAAATGTGCCCTTTTAAAGCCTAGCCAGGCTCATGGGCCCAGTTTTCCAGTTTCAATGGCGTATGTGTCCCCCAGCTGGACAGGACGCCAGTCTATCGCAGCATTACTCATTTCTGCCAGCTGAGTTGACTGGAGCAACGTGAAATAAAGTGTTTTGCTCAAGAACACATGTCACCCAGTCCAGGAATCGAAACCACAATCTTATGCTCATGATGCTGACACCTTAACCACTAAGCCACGCGCCTCCACACACACACACACACACACACACATATATATATATATATATATATATATACATATACACACACATATATATATATGGTCTTTCTGGTCACAGTGCCAAAATTTAAATTCCTTGCCAATTCTCCTTTGTCAAAGATCTATATAATTCCATTGAGAATTTTTTCATGTCTCATCAATATTTCGCCTTCCATCATACACACAAAGTGGAGCAGAAAGCTAAACAAACTTTAGTAGTTGTCAACTAGAATAAAACCAATATATTCAATTACCTGCTATAGGTGGAAACAACTGATCTTTAGAATGTTGATATCTGAAATTTCTCAAGGTACACCACACTTATAGCAGATAAAATAAGTTGAAGAAGGAAAGACAGAACATGAGAAATAAATAAAAGAATGACTGGCATTAAGCAACAGACAGTCTCTACAAGAATCAACACCTGGGAGAACCATTATTACAGTAAATATAAAGGTAGTGAGTTGATAGAGGTGTTGGCATACAGGACATAATGCTCTAAGTTCAAATTCTGCTGAGGTTGATTTTGCTTTTCAACCTCTTATGGGTTAATGAATTAAATGTAATTGACTAGCCTACTGCCCTTAAAATTTCAGGCCTGGTGCCTATCGTAGGAAAGATTGTTACAATAAATATAACAAAGTGAGAAAAAAAGGTAGAGAACTGCACATAACACTCACAGAATAAAAATGAGAAGTTTTCCACTCAATGTTTATGCGCAGAACATATATACAAAACATCTTGATGACGAAGCTCAAAGCACACAGACTCAATAGGACTCGGGAAGAAATTTGTGGAAAATGAACAATAAATATTGTATCTTTGTCTGCAAAAACGTCTGTTACATAAATAAGTATGTAGATCAATGACAGAACTGAATGAAATATTTAGGGCAAGAGATCATGGAGTGCAACTGTTGTTAGCAAAGAGCAGATGTATAAACTGTATAAGTGCATGGACTTGTTATTCAGGTGTGACTGTAAGGTCATGGCTTTGATTCTCAGAGCAGGCCATGTGGATGTATCCATGTTCTTGGGGCAATGCATTTCATTTCACATTAATCCAATCCACTCAACTATAAATGTGTGTCTGTCATAGAAACTGTTGGGAAGCTAACTCAGCAATGGCCTGGTATCCCATCCAGTCAGTTCTATGCTGTGGAACCTGAATAAATCATCGGCCTTTGTTGGGAGTCCTGGGGCTCAGGACAGACCTAAAAAAATATGTATTAATTACACAAAGGCTTAAAGGTGGTGAACTAGCAGAAACATTAGCAAACTGGGTGAAGTGCTTTGGGGCATTTCATCCATCTTTACAGTCTGAGTTCTAAGTCAATTTTGCTTTCATCTTTTTGGAGCCAATCAAAATAGTACAGGTTGAGCAATGGGGTTCAATGCAATCGAATTATCTCTTCCCATGAAATTGCTGGACTTGTGCCAAAATTTGAAATCAATTACAGGAAGGCCTATTTTTCACTTTTGCTTTCTGATTTTTCAAAATTGCTTCAGCTAAGATGGCTGATTTATGAGATTTTTTAGTGGTGGGAGGAACATAAAATATAAATATAAACAAACAAGGCACAGGAGTGGTTGTGTGGTAAGTAAAAAAAAAAAGAAGAAAAACGGTACAATGTGGGCCCCCAGATGACGAAAAGTTGCCTATCTCTTGGATGATAGTTAAGTTTATTTTATTTCTAACACTGCACTTAACTGTCAACCGATCAGCTCTCCTAGCTCAGGGTACAATACTAGAATGATATAGCTCATACTCTAAGCAATGTCAGCAACGTATAATTTACGAAAGGATGCTGAAAAGTTCCTGGCCTTATGTAAAAGAAACTACAGGAGAATCAGTTAATTATGATTTTATTCAACATATTCCCCTCCCAGATTCACACACTTATTGCAGAAGTCCTTCAGTTTGTGCTGTAGTATTTATTTATCAACAGCAAACCACAACATTCAGAATTGGACCCATAAACTTGTGGGGCTCCTGGACAGCTGCCTAATGTGCCCATGCCTCTAAATACATTACTGCTTCAGTCATAAGCACTGAGAAAAACACTTCACTTTTACTTCCAGAACTTCTTCACCATCAGTGATTAATGAACGCCTCTCATTCTCTGAGCTGACCTTAGCCTTGCTGGTATCTGTGCACATTCACATAAACAATACTACCAGTTCAAGATATCTTTCGTTGGTTTGTGTATGTTGAAGTAAGGCCTTCACTTGGACTTAACTCGACATACTTATAGGGGAAAATAAAGGGAGAGCACTCCATTAGGGCCAGTGATTCCTTAATGTTCCCACGACCATAAAGAGCGGTTTCCTAATATTCCGATAAAGCTATGGGGACTCCCCCACTGACAACAACAAAATATTAGAACATACTAAGGAGATTTGTTTGTATCTATATCCTCTGCTTTGGGAACTTGCATTGAAGATAATCCTTTTTAGCAAGCTAATTAACTTCACTCTTCACTCGTCGGAAAAAATGTGTGACCTTATGTATGCTTAGTTCAATCCTGCTTAGGTCAACATTGCTTTACATTATTTCGGTGTTGATTAAAATAAAATATTATCCAAGTACGAGGGTAGGCATAATCGACTGCACTCTTAGCCAAAATTTGGAGCCCTGTGCCTATATAACAAGCACGAGCAACCATTTGCGAGAACTGAGCCGCATGAAGGTAATTTTCCATTTGGCGCGTAATGCAGAAAGTCTCGCTGTAGCCTACGACTGCACCGTAAGAAATCGATTACATTACTATAATTATTATCATTTCGCATTAACTGTTCATAATCTTTATTCATTGTAAGGGAGAGAAGCCTTGCTACAAAGTTCTGTTGTGTCTTCTCTTTATAGATTAATAAGAAAACATCGTGGGTTTTTTTTCTACATTAATCGTAAGATATTAATACAGGAAAAGAAATATGGTGGTTTGTAATTATTTTATGAGAAGAGTGCAGGTGTAGTTGCGTGATAAAAAGTTTGCTTCCCGACTACATGGTTCCGAGTTCAGTCCTGCGATGTGCCACCTGGGAAAAGTGCCCACGACTATAGCTAGCTTCGGGACACCCAAAGCCTTGTGAGTGGATCTAGTAGACAGAAACTGAAAGAAGCCCATCATGTTTGTGTGTATGTGTGTCCTCCACCTCCGCTTAACAGCGGGTGTTCGTGTGTTTACGCCCTCATAACTTAGCGGTTCAGCAAAAAGAGAGTGATACAATAGGTAGCAGGCTTTGAAACATAAGTACCGGGTTCGATTTGTTCCAGCATGGCCGCAGTTTTATGAGTGAAACAAGATGAAAGATAAAGATTTTAAAAAATAACAAAATAAAAAATAAAAATAACGACAGGCAGTTTGCTAGCAAGGCTTCTCTCCCTTGCAATCAATAAGGCTCGGCCATTGACTATGAGTTTCTAGTACAGTGATACCTCACTTTACGAGGACTCGCTTTACGAGACTCCGGGTTTACGAGTTTAATTTTTCAAACACAAAATCCAAATTTTGAACGAATTTCAAAAGTTTCTATTACCATAACAAATGCTTCTGCGTGTTACCGAGAAACTTATAGAGAGTGAAAAAAGTTTCTTCTAAGCAAACAGCTCCAAACTTTTGTTTTTTTAAAAAGAAATCTACAAGTCCGTCTACGAGTACTTCTGAATCGGCGATCGCATCTAAGAGTGATGGTGTGCAGGAATCAAGTGCGAGTGAAAGTGTTTCAGAAAATGATAATAATAATGATAATAATAATAATAATAATAATAATAATAATAATATCATTTTATTATAAATGATCTTCACATTCTTTTTATTTTATATAAAATATTCTTTACATTCTACTATTGTTTCATTACAATTTATTTAAAAAAAACGATAAACGTCGTCCTTTCAAAGCCTAGCCAGGCTCATGGGCCCGGTTTCCCAGTTTCTATGACATATGTGTGTTCTGCTGTGTTAGCAGTGCTATAACATCACTTAAAGTTATCTCTACAGATTATGTTTTGAAATTATAGCCAGCACTGATTTTGTTACAATGTTTTGTATATGAGGTGCTCAATGTAAACAACAATGAGCAGTAATTTGATGGAACTTGCTGAACATTTTACATCAAACAGCAGTAATTTTAACGAACACCTTAAAGTGAAAATTCTCAGAAAATATTCTGACTCTACTACACTTTCACTCCTCAAAATGAATGAGGACAAATACATTTGTGAATTGCTAGCATCATGCAATGGAAGAATGAATAAAATGACAGGTGAAATTCATCACATTTACACAAAACTTTTAGACTACGAATTCTTTTCCTGTTTTGGGGGGTTTTTTCCCCCTGCTTTTTCTTTTCTTTTTTTCTTTTTTCCTTTTCGTCAAACAAAATACTTAGTGGATTTTCATCTGACATTTTATGATCTGAGTTTTTAAATCCTGCTGAGGTCAAGTTGGATGACGTTTTGGAGAGCAAAGACTGGGTGAAGTGGTTAGCACAGAATGACTGTCAAAAGGGAGTGCTCTGCATACTGGGAATGCCTGAGTTGTGATAAAGAGAACAAAACAATTTTCTGTGTCAACAAAATAAAAATAGAATCACTTTTAATGTTGGCAGTCCTTCTAATATCTTTCTTCAGAAAAACAGTGAATTATGTTTATCCAGGAAAGAGAGAACAATGGAAAAAGATTTGATATTTGGATTGTTTAATGGTAGTAATTAAGCAGAATATAGTTAGACGATATATAGAGGACCACAGTGTTTAAAAGTATTGGTGTTCTAGTGTTCTGGTAACTGCTAGATAAACATAATTTTTTTCATGTTACAGATTTTTATAATGGGCAATAAAATATTTGACTGGTACTTAATTTATTTTGTTGCTCGTCAAATACTGATGTCAGTTAAATTAACCTCAGTATTTGGCTGGTGTTTATTTTATCATACTTCAGAACAATGAAAGGTTAACATGCAGTTTGCTGTCATAAAAAGTGAATGTAAATTCTTCTAAAAAAAATGAAAGTAAATTGTGATAGAAACCAGAAGTGATGCCAGTGATGTATCAAATTTTCATAATAGGAACATAAAGAATTCCCTCATTACGTCCACTGACACCAAGAATTTTAGTACATTTTAGTACATTTTAGTAATGATATGTCTCTAAGAAACAGCAGCTGTGGAACACCGTTCAAATGCATCAAACCCAGCAACGATCTCTACTGAGAAGGTGATTCAGTGGCTTGTATGCTGACGCATGATAACCAACACAGTTACATGTGAGAAATGTAATAATCCTGCATGATTAATGAGCTATACTGAAAGAATTGACAGGGATGCGTGGTGTTGTTCCAGTTGATTCACTCAAGATTTGCAACATGTAAAAATACAGAATACAGAAAATTTGTTCTCTCTCTTTAATCATTTGATGCTTAGCCAAAGAACACCTCTTTTTATCCCTTCGCCTTATGGATTGTTGTAAGGCCAGCAGATGACTTTCATCCTCTCTTCTGGTCAACACAGAGAAGTAAATCCTTTTACTCTTTTTCTCTCTCTTTCTTTCACTTGTTCTCCTAGCAATCAACAAAAGATGAACCCAGCTACCTACAGAATGGATAACAGAACAGCAAATAGTATCTGAGTATAACAACAACTCAGAGAAGTGTCTTACATTGTAACAATGGAAATAAATCTCCATTACAACTGTTATTTCTCTTCCTCTCATTATTTGCTACATATAACAGGTACACTTCATGACTCTCAGCTTAAGAACTGCATGCTTTCTCTACAAAATGCAGCATAAAACATTACATACATACATATATACATACACACACACACTCACACACACATATATATATATACATAAATTAAAACAGTAGGGTAAAAAATTGGATATTAATTAATATCAATTTAATACCAGGGAACAAACACATTAAAAGAATCAGGGAGATTCAGAACAATTCGGTCTTAGTAGACACATTACATGTGATCTTCTTCTAGCACATTAACAGTTCACCTAGTGGTCTCCTTTATATATACATATAT
>NC_068998.1:10881518-10882683 GCF_001194135.2 Octopus bimaculoides | reverse complement strand
TGGGAATGCCTGAGTTGTGATAAAGAGAACAAAACAATTTTCTGTGTCAACAAAATAAAAATAGAATCACTTTTAATGTTGGCAGTCCTTCTAATATATATATACAGATATATATATGTATGTGTGTGTGTGTGTATGCTTGTGTCTCCTTGTCTTGACAACAGGTGATAGTTGTCCAATGTGAGTTACTGTTATACAACCAGTGTCATTGTAACTTCCACTTCCAATATTCTGTGGGAGTATGTCTGACCATGAGAGAAATATTACCTTGCTTGGAAACAGGGGAGGGTTGGTGGTAGGAAGGGCAGCCAACCAGAGAAAAATATGCTTCGGTAAACTCTGTCCAGCGCATGCAAGCAAAGAAAAGTAGACACTAAATTGTTGTTGAAGATGATGACGACGATGATGATGATGATGATGATGATGATGACAGCACTGATCACCTGATAATAATAACACTGTAGATGTAGTGCGTTTCAAGATTTGTCAGGTATGACATATTCCTGGTGACAGACAGATGATAAAATCTACCCAATTGCGTAGGTGATTTGTTACAATGCAAATTATAGTGACTAAGGTGTGAAAATGTAGTGATAGTGAGAGGGGGGGAGAAGATGAAGAGCTGGAGAGAGAGAGAAGGATAGTTAGAGACAGTGGCGGGGAGAGTGAGATCTTTATTTTCTTTTTATGTTCACTTGACAATGATTGTATGCATTTGTTTATTTATTTACCATGAGAAATAATTTCACAACTGGAAACTTCCTTGTGCCAACCAGTAAACTGTGAAATAGGGAGGGCACCTGTTTGTTTCATACAGTGAAACATGTTATGTTCAGTTCATTTTCTTTTTTTTTTTTATATATTGGTTTTCATCAAGTAACAAGATTTACACAGTCTGGACAGTTTGTCCTACAGTGGACAGCCTGTGTGGTTAATGTCATACTCTCTTTTACTTGTTTCAGTCTTTTGACTACGGCCATGCTGGAGCATCGCCTTAAGTCAAGAAAATCGACCCCAGGACTTATTCTTTGTAATCCTGGTACTTATTCTACCAGTCTCTTTTTGCCGAACTGCTAAGCTACGGGGGACGTAAACACACCAGCATCAGCTGTCAAACGATGGTGGGGGGATAAACACAGACACACAAACACACATACATACATAT
>NC_068998.1:10876523-10879023 GCF_001194135.2 Octopus bimaculoides | reverse complement strand
ATACATACATATGTGCACACACATACATGCATACATAAATATATGTATGTATGTAAGTTTATTGACAATCTTAGAAGGGCTGAGTGGGCTGGTATTTTACAGAAAATAAAGTAAATCTCGAACAGTGAATAGCTATGGAAACACCCTAGAAAACTGGGTAAATACTCCTGCAAGAAAGAAAAGAGGTGCCAGCAGACATGTACAGAGAAAAGAACCCTGAACCTTTCAGATACCCCTCTGTAGCTGCTAGTTGGCAACTTTTTTACAATCATTTCCTATATATATACATATATTTATTTATATATATATGTGTATGTGTATGTATGTGTGTCTCGTGGGCATCGGTACCATTTTCCTCTTTCTCCGTTCTTCCATTCTCCGAACTTTCCATCTTTCCGACAAAGGGCTACGCCCGAAACGTCATACACTCTCTCTTTCCTTTCCTGAGCGTCCAATAATACTATCCATATCACGTCCTCACTTTGTTGTTTTTTTGTTTTTTTGTTATTGTTTTTTTGAACTATATATATATATATACACACACACACACACACACACATATATATATATATATATATATGTATATTTATATACACACACTCATACATACACATACACACACACACACATGAAACAGTGATTAAACGGTTTGTTTCAATGGTGACTATAGAGTTGTTTAGTCAAGTGAAGTATTTGGTCACTGAGTTGGCACATAAGTGACTATTACCACAAACAGAAGCTCTAACAGGACACAAAGTGTGTGTGTGTGTGTGTGTGTGAGAGAGAGAGAGAGAGAGAGAGAGAAGCTTAGACATTCGAATTACAAATACAATCAAACAGTCTCTGAATTAGTCTCTTGCTGCTCTGAGTTTTACCTGGGTGTGAGCAGGATATTCAGGCAAGATAATGACTGGAAATTACGTATTTATATATAGTTTTTTGTCATAGGTTGTAGCAATAGAGAGGAAACATAACAAAGGGGAAGTTAACACTAAACATATACACACACACGCACACAGAGGGTGTGGACAGTATTCGTTGGCATGAAAACAGTGTTTTTATCTTTTGAGATATATTTGTCAAACTTGGGTCAGTTTGTTTTCATGACATATTCTGTCAATGTCACTCAATGAACCGGCCTTTGGCTTCAATGACAACCTGTAAGCAATTTCAGAACCAGCCACAGGCCTTCATCACTATATCCCATTTTAGGTCCCAGAAGGCCTTGGTAATCCTGGCCCTCAGCTCATCATTCATGCTGCAGCTGTATTTGTTGGTCTCTCATTCGACCACATCCCGTCCAAAGAAGTCGAGAGGCTGCAGTCAGGTGAGTTGGAAGCCCAAAGGTCAGGTAGTGTGTGATCAAAGGAATTCTTTGAAAACCAGGCTTGGTTATTCTGGCTGGTGTGGCAGGGCACACTGTCTTGCTGCCACATATACAGCCTCCCTGCAACTACCCAGACAACTGAGGGCTTCACCACCTTGCTCAGAACATTGATGCAACCATTGGTGTTCAACCTGCAGCTCTTGGGGAAGAATTGGGGTGGCATGACATTACCTTCATTGCTGACTGTACCAATGACCATGACTGTTGTTGGAAATTTCTTCTGATGATTCTGGGTGAGCCTTAGATGAGACAGTGAGCCTTAGATGAGACAGTGAGCCACCTGTCATTCTGTGAGTTAATCTTTTGGTCCTGGGAGAGATTTTTTCATCGGAGATGAACCATGGCAAGTCTGGCTCCAGCATGCGTTTTACACTCCGAGAGTGTAATGGGTGCTTTTTACGTGCCACCAGCACTTCTGGGGAAGTGTTTCTTAATTAACAACAGGAAGCCCCTAGCTACATTGGTGGAAACTTCTAGGATAAAAGGTTGGGGTTAAACTATATAATTTTTCTTTTTCTAATTTTTTGGGGTTGAGGAAAGGGTGTTTGGGGGTTGTCCACATATGTGAGCTTCTCATCAAAATCACTCCTAGTCAAAACATCGTTGTAGTAAGGTGGGGTGGGGCTCTGGTAAAAATCTCTGTATTGGCCAAGAGATTAGATAGTCGTTTACTAATGCCTGAAACCAGGTCTCTAATTACAATGGGGGATGGTTTGAGCTCTTGTGGATGCATACTGTTTCCTCGTTAAGCTTCCTGTACAGGTGATACTTGCCCATATTCAGGTCTAAGATTATGCCCAAGAAATCAACCATAGTGAGGTTGGTGGTAACCGTTATGGACAGGCCAAACTCCTTAACTATTTTTATCAAGTCCTTCCTGAACCTGTTCATGGTGTGGCTGTTCATATGGCTTGAGTATATATATATATATATATATATATATATATATATACATATTTGCTTTGCAAGATTTTTGATGTGAAATCGTGTGTTGAAACAGATGTTGTTGTACTTGGGGATGGTCATATTGCCAGTTTAGCCAATAAAAACACACGCACTGTATATTTGGTGTTAATTTGCTTCAGCTTTATATTACATTAATCTTAATCTTAT
>NC_068998.1:10871933-10875796 GCF_001194135.2 Octopus bimaculoides | reverse complement strand
AGCAAATTAACACCAAATATACAGTGCGTGTGTTTTTATTGGCTAAACTGGCAATATGACCATCCCCAAGTACAACAATATATATATATATATATATATATATATATAGTAAAAATATATATATATTAAAAATAGATACTGTTACTATAAGATGAAATCTAGCTCATGCTGAGCACTTCAATTCTAGCCCGTCTTTATGTATTGTTATATTAACAATACATAATTATACAAAAATTACAGCTTATATATATATATATATATATATATCTTTGGATAAATATAATTCTGGATTTTTATTCACATACATACATTCACATACAATGCAGTTGGTATTTAGGCAATGTGTTACATATCTCAGGGCCACAATAATTACAGGCATGAACCTGAACTTGTAATCTGGATAGAGTAACTGCAGATTTCCCAATACTTCATGCGGTTGGTAAGCAAGCTACTTACCACACAGCCATGTATGTATGTATGTATGTATGTATGTATGTATGTATGTATGTATGTATGTATGTATGTGCGTGTGTGTATGTGTATGTATGCATGTATATTTGTATCTGTGTGTATTATGAATTGAGTGGAAGCGCAATGGCCCAGTGGTTAGGGCAGCGAACTCGCGGTCATAGGATCACAGTTTTGATTCCCAGATTGGGCGTTGTGAGTGTTTATTGAGCAAAAACACCTCAAGCTCCACGAGGCTCGAGCAGGGGACAGTGGCGAACCCTGCTGTACTCTTTCACCACAACTTTCTCTCACTCTTACTTCCTGTTTCTGTTGTACCTGTAATTCAAAGGGTCAGCCTTGTCACACTGTGTCACGCTGAATATCCACGAGAACTACATTAAGGGTACACGTGTCTGTGGAGTGCTCAGCCACTTGCACGTTAATTTCACGAGCAGGCTGTTCCGTTGATCGGATCAACTTGGAACCCTCGACGTCGTAAGCGACAGAGTGCCAACAACATATTATGAATTGTGTGTGTGTGTGTATGTGTATGTGTGTGTGTTTAAAAAGCCATACAGTACAAATTTGTATGAATTTATTTCATTCACTATCCATTATAAATAGTCAGTGTAACTGATATTTTATCAAAAACAAAAAACAAAAAAAAAATGGTTGTTTGCCATACATAGTTGGAAATTACTGGATGTTAAACATTCTTTAAACTTGATTCTATCATTTCAGGTTGTCACATCAGCAACATATCTTTTTCATTTGGCAAAATTTCATGAGAAGAAAATCCTATACAGGTTTGCCATGCAAATATGGCGTTGCTAACTTGAGACTTACATTCTGATGGAGAAGAAGAATCTCAACATCTCATCAAAATCCCCTTCCAATTATCCAGATGTAGACTGGCAGAAGTAATTTTGTTTACCATTTATTTTTAATTTATATTTCCTGTCATGGTATACACAGCACATTAAAATCAATGAGTGGTAAAATCCAGCTACTCACTGTGAAAGCCATCTTGTATAGTAAAAGTTCAAAGAACAGTTTTTGATCTGAATTTTAATCAACATGTAATTGAACATGGGAGCTTTTTATATTCATGTTATCTGGTTGCTTTAACAGATATATAATTTTTATTTCCTTATTTCCCATTAGTGCTGTAATTTAAATGGTTTTTGTCTAAGAAAAGAATTAAAATCTAACCTGGAAATTCTGGTATGAAAAACATTTAAGGCAACATAAAAATGCTCGTCATTTTCATGTTTTATTCCAAAATTCTGATTGTAAGCATCTGGAATGAGACCAGGTTCGATATATTTCATTATAATAAATTCGTTTCGGTGTGACACTTCATGTCACAAAATCTCCATAGAGAAGCATCAATATTCATAAAATTGCTAGATAAAACTAATGAGAAAACGGCAAAAATATTTGCTTCACTAACAAAACCTCCTCCTCCACTTCTTCTTCCTCCTCCTCTTCCTCTTCCTCCCCCCCCCCATTACACCGCACAATGCTTTGTTGACAATCCATAGCAGTAATTGTTTTCACCTCAATAGACGTCAGTGATTGGTTGAAATTACCGAAATACGACAATATTTTACATGAAATAACTTCGAATACAAAATTTTTTATCTATTCTATAACACAAAATATACAAGTATACGAAGTATGAAAGTGTTTCGGTACCAAAAACACACTAAATAAAACATAAATATAAAGTGGCACCCGCCAAATCAGAAAGATCCTTTTTTTTTTTTTTTTTGGTCATGATAGATACAGCATAGCAGTCTTGCAAAGGACAGCTGCATACAGCAAAGCTGACCTCATGTTACAAAATCTAAAGTTCTGCAGTATTTGACCTGCATTTTTATCAACATGTGATTGTGTATTTGAGCTTTTTATAGCCAGCCTTGATATCCAGTTGCTTTAGTAAAGATACAATGTTTATTTCCATTAACACAGCATATAAAAGCTCTTGTATCTGTTTTCTTTTAGAAAAAAGAAAAAAAAAAAATTCAAGTCTTTCACATTCAGGACAGCAAAAAAGAAAAGCTCATCATTTTTAGCTTTTATATTAAAATCTGCTTCAAAGCAAGCTGAAATGAAACCTCGGTTGGCATATTTCACAATAACTTGATTAAATTGATTCCATGTGACACTCTAAATTCCATTCCCCAATTTGCAATAATATTGATATTCATAAAATTACGAGGTGTACCAAGGAGAGAAAATTGATTTAATGTAACTCTCCAAAACCTTATATTTCCACATGAGAGAGTGTCAATATTCATAAAATGCCTAGATATACCAAGGAGAAATAGGAAAAAAGTTTATTTGATCAACAAAATTTATACGGTGAAAAACGAAAAGAAAAATACACTGTTGGTGTGCTTGCTGCATTTTATAAATTTTTACCATGATGTATTTACTGCAACTATATTTTTGATTGTTTTCCATGATTCCTCATCAGACTGACCAATGTTTGTATGTTTTTAATGGTTTAGAAGTAAATGAATTTATAGAACCATGGCATGGCTGTGTGTCTAGAAGTGAATGAATTTATAGAACCATGGCATGGCTGTGTGTTTAAAAAGTTACAAATATATGGTAAAAAGTACTCAGTGTCATGTAAGAAAGATTGTGTGGTGCCATGTTAAAAGTACCCAGCACACACTGGAAAGTGGCTGATGTTAGGAGGGGCAACCAGCTGTAGAAATCAAGTCAAATCAAACTGGAACCATAGTGTAGCTCTCCAGCGTGTCAGCTCCAATCAAACTGTCCAGCATGGAAAATAAATGTTAAAGGATGATGATGTATATATTAATTGCTGATAGGTATGAGTTTAATATGTAAATTGGTTACACAACTAAATTTCCTGGCTATTTAAGCAATGTGTTTGTGCATGAGTAATGGGTTGAATGTGGCACTGAAAAAGGAGTAAAAAAAAAAACCTGAAATATGCATGTACACCCATTATCTATTTTTCTATCTTCAGTCACATTGTTTAGATAGATGTACTCAGATATGAAAGATCGTAACTTTCAGCGCTGGCTCTAATTTCAATGGAAAATCTGTAGAGATAACATTAAAAAATCGTAAATATGTATATACACACATTTTTCCAGTTTTCTGCTTTAATATATATATATCAAATCGCTGATCGTTAGCAAGGAGGGACACAAATATAAGAAAGAAGAAAGCAAAGGACCACTGATGAGGTCACAGAAGTGTGACGAAAGAACTCTGGCAGAAATAGGATTAATGTAATGTAATGTATTATAAAGCTGAAGCAAATTAACACCAAATATACAGTGCGTGTGTTTTTATTGGCTAAACTGGCAACATGACCATCCCCAAATACAACAATATATATATGTATATATATATATATATATATATAT
>NC_068998.1:10870681-10870987 GCF_001194135.2 Octopus bimaculoides | reverse complement strand
CAAGCAGGCTATTTACATGCTAGAAATAACAGCCAAATCTGGTTAGGGTTAGGGTCAGGGTTAGGGTCAGGATTAGGGTTAGGGTTAGGGTTAGGGTTAGGGTTAGGGTTAGGGTTAGGGTTAGGTTAGGTTAGGGTTAGGGTTAGGTTAGGGTTAGGTTTACTCTAACCCTAACTCAAAACCTAACCCCAACCCTAACCCTAACCCCGTTTGCCAAAGCGCATTTTTTCCTTCATATTTATTTCATATAAGGTGCACTTCAACTACTACACTATTTTTTTTTCACTTTTTCCACCGGGTGCGGAT
>NC_068998.1:10867697-10870141 GCF_001194135.2 Octopus bimaculoides | reverse complement strand
TTTTTTAAGGGGGAATCGCATGACCGTGACATATAGAACACATTATCGAAAACGAAAATCGCCAAAATTAAAAAATAAAAAAGTTACAGCCATTTTCCCTCAGTGTCTAATGCCAATGTCCACCTATATATATATATTTTTTTTTGCTCTAGTTTCAGCTGAAAGCTGCGGCCGTGCTGATGCACCGCCGTTATATATATAATTTTTTATAAATAATAGAAGCTGAAGTGCCAGACAGATGTTTGGAGAATTCATCCTACACATAAAATTTTGGCAGCTGAATTCACGACATGGGTATTAAGGACTTATGTGAAACTAAGACGCGAACCGAAGAATTATTAGACGAAATTTCAATCGAAAATAACATGGTAGTTACGAACGATAACTCTTGTAAGCAAAGTTTGCCGGATGTGACAAACTGCGCATGCTCGTTAATAGAACGAAGCTGTACATTTCATATAGGTTCAGGCAGGTACTATCACCTTATAATAGTAGTTGCTGTATTAATGTATATTTTTTATTTTATTAACTAGTAAATAGTGTTGGTACGTTTTAGTAACTTAAAAAGTGATTTCTTTTTCTCTTCCTTTTTCTTCATCTAAACTTTTAGTAGGTGATATAAGAATAATTTATATATAAGTCTTCAGTGTTTTTTTTTTTTTAGATTATAGGATTAGTTACAGGGGAGTTGTGAGTCAATAGTGTGTAACTTGTGTGAGAAAAAAGATCAGCCCAACGTCTAAAATTACATAGATGTATGTAGATATTACACACAAACAGGCATAAAGGCTTGAAATTCTCGCGCAATCACGGACAGGGACGCTTAAACACTTGCTTCAACACTGCCGCAGACGCTTAAACACTTCAAAGGTTTTGACAGGAACGCTTAAACACTTGCATATGCATACACAGACGCTTAAACGCATACACACACAGAGAAACGTTTAGACACTCATACACACAAAGAAACGTTTAGACACTCATACACACACAAACACTTAAAAAACACACACGTTTAAACACATACACACACACACACACACACACACTACATGCTTACCAAATTTATATAATGTGTATATGTAGCACATTTCTGTATCTCTATGCACAAATATAGTAGCTATAGCGGCTGAAATTATTCCAAAATGGATTATTTTCGATAAGACTTAATGACATTTGTCAGCTGATGAAAGCTGCCAGAAACTGTGAACTAGGACATTCACTTTCCCTGTCTTCCTAACCGAGATGTTGGATCAAACTGGAAGTCTATGGAACAGCTCTATGTTTAAGCTTTTCACTTTCATTCTGTTGCTGCAGCAGTTTCTCTGCTGGCATGACTGTTTTGTGTTTAGTTCAGCATCGTCATCTACAGGTGAGTAACACCCATTACATATAAACCACATCATACTACACTTTCCCTTGTAATAATCGTACTTATATATATATATATATATATATGTATGTATGTATATGTATGTCATAACAAACCTTTCTTTTACAATGTCTTTCTTCTTTCAGTAAATATTCTTTGACTCATTTAATTTCCGATCAAGGATTTACCCAACACTTCCACATGCAATATAACTGGCACGCTCATGTATTTTGTTTTTTAATGTAATTTATAATCAAAGCTGATTTAAACGAATTAAATATCCTCCGTTTTTCAATCATGCACCATGACCCTGAAGGGATAAAAAGAAAAAGAACCCCTTCTAATTTTGAAAGAATTTAAACCCCCTCATAACAAAATGGAGATGGTTGTTCCTATATCAGTTTCCATTGTTAACAATAACATGTTATGCTATATGTTATAAACAGTTTATATATATATATATATATATCTAGAGAGAGAGAGATATGTATATATGTCTGTGTATTTTCTCTTTCTCTAAACCATGTTAAACACGTTCTAATGTGTCCTATATGTATCGTTATGCGTGATATACAATATATATTTATGTGTGTGTGTATATATTTGTGTATTATGTGTGTGAGTGTATATATGTATAAAAGCTGAATTTTTCATGATTCATTTAAGCATCTAATTCTTGGTTTCACGACACCGATTGGTCAAACTTTTCGGTTACAAGAATATATATATATATATATATATATACACACACACACACACACCATCTTCTGAGTACTTCCCTTTGGTTGTATTTTGTAAACAAAAAAATTAAATTTTCAATCTTTCTCTTTTTCTTTTGTTATCACATACATACACTCATATATATCACTCACTCATATATATATATATATATATATATATTGAGAGAGAGAGATTGAACATTATTTAGACACACGTGTTTGTGTGTGTGTGTGTGTATATATATATATAGTGAGAGAGAGAGAGAGAGATTGAACATTATTTACACACATATATATGTATATATATTCTTTACCGAAACAATAGATCTGAAAACTATAACGATTCATTTTAT
>NC_068998.1:10864571-10867612 GCF_001194135.2 Octopus bimaculoides | reverse complement strand
TATATATATATATATATATATATATATATATATATATATATGTACCAATATATTTTTTGGGCATAACTCTCAAAGTCTGGGGGGTAAAACCCTGTAGTTATGCCATATTTTGTTACATAATCACATTTAAACGTGTTTGTTGCCAGTCTAACATGGTTGATGTATTATAAGGTGTTTTAACATGCTCTGGCAACTATGGTGATGATTGATTGCGAAAATATCTCCATTTTGTGTGATGTTATGATTGCAAAAGTGCATTTTTTCCCTCACTCCGGTGAAGGTGTATGCAGCGGGGGAAATAGTGAGTGAGGTATTAAAAATACATTGCAGTGACTAGTTTATACGGGTGTGTTTGTGTGTACAAGCTTCAAGAGACTTGGTGGTCCAATAAATTGTATTTATTAGTATAGAAATAAAATTACTCAAATTATTCAAGTTGCTATGATGTAAGGACGTTCCCGACTATATATATATACACAACTATCTATCTATATATATATATATAGCACACACGCACTTATTTGTTTCGTATAACGTGACTAAATTAGGATATATATGTATGTATGTGCATGCTTACAAGCTATATATATAATACATGTCATAACACAACGCATTTACATGTGTATGTGAGCATACATATGTACATACATATATATATAAACATCATACATATATATACATAGATATATATAACAAGAAAAGTATGTCTTACTAAAAAACACAACAATAAAGATATGATACCCTGTTAGTTGAAGTTTAATAAAGCGAAAAGAATCCACCTTCTACCCTTCCAAAAACATGTTTTGCTCTTAGATATTCCTTCCTTCTGTGAATCGAAAGAATTTATTTAAAGGTTGGTTGATCTTTTGAGAACTAAATTCAATAGTTTAACAACCCCGGTCTGATTATATCTACTTATCTGTCTGTCTGTCTGTAAGTTTCTGGAAAGGTTCCACTACAGAACATAAAGGTGATTTTGTACGACCTGTTTTGTAATAATGTCTAATTTAAATATAAACCTGAACGTAGCTAACAGACAAAAACCTTTGTTCATTTGCATTGTGCTGCAACTGATAAGTTTTGTAAAAAAAATGATAAATTTGGTTGAGATAATTGTGGAATTAAAACTTTTACAGTTCATTTAGTCATTATTTGCAATATCTAGTGCACCTTCGACTGATAATACACACACCTACACACGATCAAACAGGCTTAAATTTTATGATCTGCATTTTCAAATCGTTGTTTTGACATCTAAGAAATAAATGATGTAAGTTTTGGTGTATCTAATTGTTTCCATGGTTTACTTTCGTGGCTAACAACAGCACTTCGCTCATTGAAGTTCGGCGAGTCAATAAAAGATCAAAACTCGGACTGATAGCGTTATAATTAACCACACGCTATATAAATTGTTTTACTATAAAGTCAATATTTCCGAATAATAATATATAATAACTTCAGTAGTAAAAGTAGTGAATGCAAGTATGTGTGTGTGTATATATATATATATATATGATCTATACTCGTAAAGTCGCATTATTTTATACTTGATTTAGCTGAAATAACCGGGGTGCGACTTATACGCAAGCTAATATGCTAAATGTCACGAAATGTAATGAGTTACATATCGTTTTTGCCTTTCTTCCTCTGTGTTTTTTTAAAAAATATTTTATTGTTCTCACTACAACTCTATTTTACCAAGCTTTCCTTTTTTTTCTCTGTTTGTGTGTGTATATCTATCTATCTATATTGTTCAAGGTTTTATTCTCTTTCCCCTACTACCGCTCAGCTCCATCTCTTTCACTCCCACCTATTTCTACCTTCTTTTTACATATATATCTTTTCATCCCCCTCTCGTTTTCCTCTTCCTCCTCCATCTCTCCTCATCCGTATCTCCTTCCATTCTCGCTTCTCCATCCTTCCTGTAATTAATATTAAGAAAATGTCCCAATTATCTGAAGAGATCTATAAGAAGTTTTCATTGACCAAATTGTAGCACATCCGGATCGAGCTTACTCGGAAGCAGGCGGTTGCTTAGTCTGCTAGAAATAACAAGCAACTCTCCTTCCTATCACACACCCTACCGTTTTAAACGATGGAATGACACTAAATAATAATAAAGGTAGCTGGAATACCTTTGATTGCAGCTCTGCGCAATCAGAGTCGACCTGGGGTTAAACAGTAACATCATGGGTAAACAGTAACAAAACAACACCAAGATTTTTCTTTTCACTACGAAGTATCTGTTGTTGGTTAGCCCTGATCGAGGAGACCCAGATTCAATACGTTCCAATGCGTTCCAGCTTTGACCATCCTGTCAGTTTTTTTTTTCAAACTCATCATTACATTATTCAATATGTCTATTTCGTAAAGGCAGTAGAATGTAATCTGGGAGAGATTTAGCTACTGTTTCAAGCATGTTGAATGAGGGGTTTCCTCGTTGGTTCGTGCATACACATACAGGAGTAGAGCTTATAATTAAGTATTCCAGCCGACATAATCACATTTATATTTATTTATGGTTTATCGAAGACTTCCCCGTCCAATGTGTCCCTCTAATAGAATAAGTGATGTCTTTACAAACGACATGTTAAAACACGTTTCATCAAATTATGCCTGACACCTCTCATTTGCTCTGTTTTGGCTTGCCTGCAGTTAAAGGATGTGATTATGATGGCACTACTTTTATGCTGGCAGTTGTTTTAGTATATGTATATTTTTCAATCGCTAATCATTAATTAAGTTCAATGACTTATACTGCTGTGAGTCCGACGAACGGGAACGTGAAACTCTGAGTAACTTGTGTGATAATTTTGCACCTTATATATATATATATATATATATATATATATATATATACACATACATTATATAATATATAAATATATACATATATGTACATACCTACACACACACACATATATATATACACACATACATATATATATACACATACATTATATAATATATAAATATATACATATATATGTACATACCTACATATATATATATATATATATATATATATATATATATATATA
>NC_068998.1:10857437-10864363 GCF_001194135.2 Octopus bimaculoides | reverse complement strand
TTATGGGGTCACCCTGGGTTTTTCGCTCGTAAGGGGTTTAACCTTACAGCGTATCTTCAGATCCCAAGCACTGCTGGCCTGAGACATCTGTGTATATATATATATATATATATATATATATATGTGTGTGTGTGTGTGTGTGTGTGTGTGTGCATACACATACATACACACACAGTTGTTCGTTGATGATATATATTTTCGCAGCTACCAGTACAGTACCATCATCATACCACTTCCTTTAGCTGCAGTCAGATCTTCGTTACTTCTGTTGGAATTTGAAGAAAACTGCGCAAACGTGTCGTTTTAAAGACAGTTTTTTTTCTTTCTAATACCTTCTCCATATTTCATCATAAGAAAACAAAATAGGTGCTTTCAGCTTTCTATCGTAATAATTATGCCTCTCTTATCAACCACTCTCCTTATACGAGCTCTTACTGCGGTTAATTGAAACCCCTTCCAAGTAGTTTCAAAAGGCTAAGATGCTGATAACGACAGACTGCCTTTAAACGATTATTCAGAGAGGTTTAAAGTACTAGGATTAAAAAGCCAAGAAGAAAGATGACTAGGAGGGAAGGAATCAACAAATACTGTTGCCTCCAGTGTGGGACAAGCGAATTAAAAGTAACTCGGTCTTTGTCGACATTACCATATTTATAAAAAAATAATCATCGTTCACGTTGGCACATGGCCATAAACTTGCAGAGGAGGAGTATTATTGATTTTTTTTAAAAATCGATATTCAGTACGGTTAGAGTACTTATTTTGTCGACTCCAACAAGGTTTGAACCCAGAAATCTCTAACTAAACGGGACGAAAATATTGTCACGCACTATTTAATATCCGATCCTTTTTTCGGTTTTCGCTGCAATAGTTTTTATTGGACGGTGAACGAGAGAAATAAAAGTGTGCGAGCACTGAGTTGTTCCATTTTTTGTTCTCTTACATATGCTGTTTGATCAAGCAGAACAATGGTCTATGACATTCCACCAGCCCGATTAACTATCAGGTTTCAGCCTTTTTTTTTTTAATTATTTCTTATGGGTCGGATGTGGTAGTGTGTTACATAAGTTAACATATCGTTTGTTTTTTTTTTTGGAAAAAAAAACGGTAGTGTATGAGTGAGGTAGATTAGGCTGCTCTTTCTAGCAATTCCGCTTTTTTCATTGGATTGTCTGTCTCGTGTATCTCTTTTGCTTTGTAAATTGTTTGGCAGATAAACATCATGACATTCACCATTTCTCATTATGAGCTGGTTTGTGTTTCGACTGGCTGGGTTACCCGGAAGTAATACTGGATCTCGTTCCATTTATCGCGCTTTATGATTGATTCTTGTTTCTCGAAACCATGCTTATTGCTTGAATTACAATTTCTTAAGCACTTGGTTTTTTTTTTCCCCAACAAGTGTGAGCGGAATGCATGCAAATAATTCATGCAAAAGAATTTTCTGGTATTCCTTCAAGAAAGAAAAATAAAAAAAATATAAGGATATTATTTGATTCTTTCACCTGTACGATTTTCACTAAAAAAAAACAACAACAAAAAAACCCCCTCGGATTTTTTGCGTGGAATCAAATACCCTGACCTAATATGCTGCAAACTTTGATGTGTTTTAAATCTTCCAGCCCTCGTTATATGTACTACCAGGTTTTTTTTTTTATTGATTACCAAGGGTTGCAGTGCAGTAAGTCTTTCCAGACTGGTGAAATCAATGGTTGATGTTCTCTTTCAGAGACGTCCTACCTGGTTGCTCGACCTGCTAGAAATAGCAGCCAAATTGCGTTCAAATCAAACCAATACCATCTTAAATGAAGCAGAATATAACGGATAACATAATCACTGATACATAAATTGATGAGATGGTCACAGCTGGAATGCATTTGATCACAAGTCTGATTGGTGGAGGTGCGTGGCTTAGTGGTTAAGGTGTTGGACTCGTGATCGTAAGAATGGGATTTCGATTACTGGACTGGGCGATGCTTTGTGTTCTCGAGCCAAACTCTTGATTTTGCATTGCTCCAGTTCATTCAGCTGGCAAAAATGAGTTATCCTGCGACGGATCTGCATCCCATCCAGATGGGGAATATATACGCCATGGAAACCGTGAAACCGCCCTAAGACTCAGGAAGGAACTTTACCGCTACCGTTTGATTGAGGTTGATCTGTGGTCAAACCACAGAAGTATGTGCAGGATACTATCAAAGACTTACATCTGGGGAAGAATAATTGTGTGCAGGTTCTGAATCAGTGATGTTGAGAAAAGAGGATAACATGTTGGATTTAGTATGCAGGAAAGTTTTGTTGGTGTAGGGGTAGCTGAGGCACTCTATGGGTAGTGGTTGGTGAGTGGCTTTTTGCAAATCACCAGAATGCACAGCAAGCTCATGTACACACACACACACACACACACATATATGTTGAGGCGGCGAGCTGGCAGAAACGTTGGCATGCCAGGTGAAATGCTTAGCGGTATTTCGTCTGCCGCTATGTTCTGAGTTCAAATTCCGCCAAGATCGACTTTGCCTTTCATCCTTTCAGGGTCGATTAAATAAGTACTTACACACTGTAGTCGATATAATCGACTTAATCCGTTTGTCTGTCCTTGTTTGTCCTCTCTGTGTGTAGCCCCTTGTGGGTAGTAAAGAAATAACACATGCGTTAATATATGCATATATATGTATGTTTATATCTGTGTGTGTACCTGTGATTTTACATGGTTTCGTAAAAATCAAGACATAACAACTTGTTGGATGTCAGAAATGGCTAGGTATCATAACATAGGGCTCACATTGAAATAAACAACATTGAATACATCAAATATTGGGGTACCATAGATATGCAAGCGCCAAATGCAATTTAAACCATAAATTAGACTCAAGGGTGGGTCCTTGGTATGGCGTAGGTATAAAAAGTAAACACAAGTGACAACTAC
Organism: Octopus bimaculoides; assembly: GCF_001194135.2. Taxonomy (NCBI): domain Eukaryota; kingdom Metazoa; phylum Mollusca; class Cephalopoda; order Octopoda; family Octopodidae; genus Octopus; species Octopus bimaculoides. The sequence goes on along the minus strand of NC_068998.1, from coordinate 10,861,434 downwards.
AATTTACGACAGCTGTTTCAGTAGGATTTTATTTATTTAATGCAGTCATAAAAGATTACATCATATGTAATCCCCCAACGTCAGATAAAATTTTAAACATTCACCTGGACTAAGTCCGCATTCATTGGATTAGTGACTCATTTAAGTTCGACATTTAATATGTAGGAAATTAGGTTTGGCATAAAACAGGAACAGAGGAATCAAATAACATACAATCAAAGTTTACTTCAATTAGTTTATGGCGCAGGAGTGGCTGTGTGGTAAGTAGCTTGCTTACCAACCACATGGTTCCGGGTTCAGTCCCACTGCCTGGCATCTTGGGCAAGTGTATAACAATCATCATCATCATCATTATCGTTTAACGTCCGCTTTCCATGCTAGCATGGGTTGGATGATTTGACTGAGGACTGGTGAAACCGGATGGCAACACCAGGCTCCAATCTAATTTGGCAGAGTTTCTACAGCTGGATGCCCTTCCTAACGCCAACCACTCAGAGAGTGTAGTGGGTGCTTTTACGTGTCACCCGCACGAAAACGGCCACGCTCGAAATGGTGTCTTTTATGTGCCACCCGCACAAGCCAGTCCAGGGGCACTGGCAACGATCTCGCTCGAAAATCCTACGGGAGCCAGTCAGGCGGTACTGGCAACGGCCACGGATGCTGAATAATCTAGGAAATGGTTTAGCGTTGGCGCAGGTTGTAATTAAAAAGTTATCAAAACCTTAGCAGATATGTTCTCAGTTCAGGGAGCTGTGTCATGGACTTCACTGACCAACAACATCACACAATCATCCCTTCTTATCCATCTGTTTGTAAAATAGATACACATACAAACATATTTATACACTCACTCTCTCTCTCTCTCTCTCTCTCTGTCTCTTACACACACACATATATCCCTACGAAATATACACAAAAGCCCACAAACATATATACATGCACAGAAACGAATGCACATGTATGTATGTAGACACACATTGTATATATTAAAGGATTATAGAGATAGGGAGGCCATAGACTGGATTATCAAATATTTTACAAGTGGTTTGAACATACATTACAAAATGTTACATTAAGAGTACATAACTTAGAATAATAAATGATATTATGTTACATAATATCAGAGAAAAAGTTGTTGGCAGAAATAGGTGACTTAACAAGTAGGTATAGATATCCAATAAGATTTTAAAGCATAAATTACCCCCAGCGTTACATAATATTCAGTAAGACAGTAATAATTAACTAAATTACACAGTACAGACTAAAATAAATGCTTAGCGGTTAGAGGTTAAGTAGTATCCATTTGAAGCATTTTAGTTAACAAGTTTAAATCATAAAAGAGTGTTTCTAATGTCATGTGTACATTTTACTCTTAGTTCACAGGATTTATAAAGGACATTAACTGAACATTTCATTATTTCTAATAATTCAGTGCAGCAAAATCTATGGCTATATACCCTATCATTTGAATAGGCTAAGACATGTTTGGTTTTGCTCTAGATAATTTGGAATTCAACATTTTTATCCCCACTGACTCTTGCTTTATCCTGGATAACACTGGTGAATCTAATAGGTCTAATTAGTTAATTATTACTCTTCTTACAGGTATTATGGGCAACAGATTAATATTCCTACTACTAACACCTGTAATGTTAATATCTGACCTTGAAGCAGTTGAACTTGTCACACTGATCTGTCTACCTTGAACTAAACTAAACTAAGCTAGGCAAATGAATATATTTTATTTTTTGAGCCTGTCTGACATTGTTTGCTGCCTCTAATATATGAGGGGTACTGGAAAGTTCCTGGCTCTGGATGTTCCACTGGATGTGCAATGTCAGTGTACATGTATGGTTGAGCTCTGGTGTATTGAGAGAAAAGTTGGGCATAAGTGGAATCAGATGCATTGTGCTAGAGAGAAGATTGTGGTCATGTGGTTTGTATGGATGGGGACAGTTGTATAAAGAAATGCCGATCACTTAAAGTGACCGGAACTTGTGGAAGAGGGAGACCCAGGAAGACATGGTACAAAGTATTGAAGACTGATCTCGAGATGCTGAGCCTTATGAAGGAAATGGCAAAGGTCTGAGATACATGGTGCTTTGCTGTGCTCAAGAAGACCCATCAACAACAGCGAAATTGATATCCCAAAACCACCTTGGTAATGCATGTCTATGAGAGTCTCGCCCTATTGACCACTTCCCCCAGATTTCATCCCCTAAAACCCATCACCTCTCTGTCACCTGCGTGCAGAATTAGCACATACTACATTCCTCTGCTTTCTCAGTTACCTTCTTTTCCCCATCCCAAACCTCTTTCAATTTTTCATTATCTTTCTCTGCTTGCTGTCTCCATCAATCATCTCCTTTCTGTGCCTTTTCTTCCCTGTGCTATTCTAAATCATTAACTTCCCACTTGTCTGCTGTCACCCTCAATACCCTTGCACAGCTACTTCAACCTCTGCCCCTGAGCCACTCATATATATCTCTCCATCACTTGCTACAGTCACCTCTATCCTGCCCACTCACCTAGTCCAAACCTCTGTATCACCTCACTTATTCTCACCCCCACTACTGTTCCTTGAAGGCATGTCCCAACACATCTCCATCACCATTTCTCTCATTCTCGCTATCTTACTCTCAGACTTGTGCGCTCTCTTTATTTTATCACTCTCCTCTCTCACTGGAATATCTATGTATCTCCTCTACAGCAAATTGCATATCACTATCCCTTTACACGTTTAATCTCTCATGTGCTGGTGTCACATAAAAAGAACCCAGTACACTCTGTAAAGTTTTTAGCATTGAGAAGGACATCCAGTCATAGAAGCCATTCCAAACATGGCTGGTACAGCTCTCAGCTTGTCAACTCCTGTCAAACTATCCAACCCATGCCAGCTTCAGAAATGGATGTTAAATAATGATGATGTCTCTTGCTGTCTTGTGTAATCATAGAAGTAAACTCCTATACCCTCTTAATAATTTATGCTTCACTAGAAATATTACCTCCAGATGTGATAACTGAACTAATCTAACTTCATTTATCTACATCAATACAGCTGGATATGCATTTAGCAAAAATTATATAATCATTTTCATATTTTTAAGAGATGTGATAAAGCTCAAGTTATATCATTCACTGAAAGAATCTGGGAATTGAAGGATAAAAATGTTGGATTCAAATTTTCTGGAGCATAATCAAACATGTCTTACGCTATTCAAGTGATTGATATGGGTGTAGACATTGCTGCACTCAATTATTAGAAATACTAAAATGTTGAGTTAATGTCCTTTATAAATCCTGTGTACTAAGAGTAAAATGTTCGCATGACATTAGAAGCACTCCTGTATACTTTAAACCTGTTAACTAAAATGCTTCAAATAGATACTACTTAACCTCTAAGCATTTATTTTAATCTATGCTGCGTAATTTAGTTAAGTATTGTTGTTTCATTGAATATATGTCTCTCTGCAACAGTCCATGGGATATTTATACTTAAGTCACCTACTTCTGCCATTATATACATGAGCATAAATCTCACATTGCAGTCAGGTTTGAGAGAAACAAGTGACGCACCACACATACTGGCTCACATATACATAATAGAATAAAAAGTATACACTAGTGTGATTTAAACTCCTCAAACATTTTTTGATACAAACAATTACAGAGGCATCAAGCTGTTAGATCAGGTTATGAAAGTTACAGAGAGGGTCATAGCTCAACTAATTAGGGAGCGAATCAATTTAGATGAGATGCAGTTTGGGTTCGTGCCAGGTAAAAGCACTACTGATGCCTTATTTCTAGTGAGACAGTTGCAGGAGAAATACCTAGCTAAGGATAAACCTCTGTACCTGGCTTTCGTTGACATGGAGAAAGCCTTTGACAGGGTCCCCCGATCCCTTACCTGGTGGTCAATGAGGAAACTTGGGATAGAAGAATGGTTAGTGAGAGCTGTGCGAGTCATGTACAGAGATGCTGCCAGTAAGGTGAGGGT
>NC_068998.1:10851696-10856120 GCF_001194135.2 Octopus bimaculoides | reverse complement strand
GCGGGTGGCACATAAAAGACACCATTTCGAGCGTGGCCGTTTTCGTGCGGGTGACACGTAAAAGCACCCACTACACTCTCTGAGTGGTTGGCGTTAGGAAGGGCATCCAGCTGTAGAAACTCTGCCAAATCAGACTGGAGCCTGGTGTTGCCATCCGGTTTCACCAGTCCTCAGTCAAATCGTCCAACCCATGCTAGCATGGAAAGCGGACGTTAAACGATGATGATGATGATGATATATATATACTAGCTGGCCCTGTGCTGTCAAAAATGACTGCTAATTGTAGTATTTTATATATAAAAAGGGTACAGAAAGGTAAAAAAAAAAAAATCAAACAGTGCTTCAACTGTGTGTGCGTTCTGTGCATATGTATACATTTAGTAGCACAGCCTGTTGTGGATACAGTTTTCTATACTTTGTCACAGTCCGCTTCCTTCCTTTTGAAGTGTGTCTATTTATATGTATATATATATATATATATGTGTGTGTGTGTGAATGTGCATGTCTGTAATTCTATTTTTTATGTAACTTTCTAAATAAACATACACAAACCCATATACACTCACTCAAATATATAAACATATTTTACACAAACACACACATACAAGCATTCACATTCCTCCCTTTTACACGCACAAACATATACTCACAGAGAGTTGAAGTGCTGTTTGATTTTTGTTTCGCTGTTGACTTTTAACCATCCCACTTCCATTGGTGGATCACCCCTTCCTTTCTCATTCATATGTTGTGATGGAGAAATACACGAGTATCATTATAGTAAATTATTACAGAAGAAGATACACGATGCTCTCTTTGTCATTTCCTCTCTCTCATTGCTATTACTTTCTCTCACTCCCTCTCAGCCATGGCTATTACTCTCACTACTTCTCCTTCACTGAATTACCATTTTCTCTCCTCTCCCTTCATCCCTACAGCATGATTTTGGACAAATCTTTAAAAACACTACACTCATTATTATATTAAGAGATATCCATATCCACCCACACACACATACATATATTCATGAATATATCGAAACAAATGCATACAATTCGTGTACTCTTCCACACAAATGTAAGGGTACTTTTATACTAGTACAGAAATAGACACATGCCACAGTTCACCTTTAAAATATAGAGAATCTAAATGATATAGAAATACCCATTTGGACTGTAATGTAGGTATGTTTTGTAAGTTTGTTCGTTGCATGCTGATACAACTTAATTGATTCAAAAATGTTAGAACCTGTGGAATAAAATAATTTGACAGTTTTCTTGTTAAAGATTGCATGGTACCTAATTTTTGCCGAAAAATGTTTTATCATTAAATAAAGTTTTTGCTATAGATGTTGCCACTTACATATTAAATGGTGAATTATATAAAATGTACCCAGATTTATTCTTCCTTATCCTATGCTCATAGTTGATGTAATACAGCTTCTCCTTAAAAACCTTATGAGCCATTGCTTTAGGCTGAGTATTCCTTAAATCATCAGCTGACAACTAAGATAATCTCAACGAGATATTTTTAACCAATTTGTTTTTGATGGTGTTCATATAATTTGAAAATTTGTTATAATTTATAATCATGCACACACTCACGCACATACATGCTGTTGGTTATGTCTTTGCATATGTTCTGTGTAATAAGTCTATGTACTGTTGTGGATGTCACTTGAAATATTTACTCTCTTAAATGTCAGTTCCATAGTCTCTTTGTACATGAGAGGAATTGACCATAAATTAGTGGATTGAATCACTCAACATCTATGAGATACCTGCTTAAACACCACCATATCACCTGTCAGTTGCCATTTCATATCACCTGTCCACACTATTTCTCACTTCTCAGTCTATGGTATTACATCTCACCATGACGCCCCTTGTTTTCACAAAGAACAACGCCTCATCTTCCACCTTGGTTGCTCTTCTTGATTGTTCACATAACTACATTCTACCCAGCATGTTCTCTGCTCCCACATTGAACCACACTTACTCGTCTCACTGTATATTATTTGATGCATGCTATTCAACATCTACAATAGTGATGACATCACACATTTAATTAATTACAACTTCCTTATGCGCACAAATATTTTGAGTACCCACCTTGCTTTCTCTACCTCTTACTTTTCTCTCCTTCTTTCCCCATTTGTCCTCTCTTTCCTACATATTCCCACTATGACCCGGATTCTGTTTCAACTTCCTGTCCTAATACTACCCCACCTTCCCAATTTCTCTTTTATACAAAGTCTGCAATGTAAACAGATGTTATGGGTTTCATATTATTACATTTTTTTTTTTCTGCTGCATGTCTTATCGCTTTTCCTTCTCTTTGATAAAGAAAAAGAAACCCAACAAGTCAGATCCTTGTTTATTCCTTTCATTGGAGTATTTATCTTTCTTTTTATATGACCGCCTTTTTTATGTGCAAAGAATGATCTTACATATTTCTATACTTTTCCACTATGCTTTATTTCAATAACTTTGCTCTTTTTTTTTTTTGTTTTTCTCCTTTCCTCATAATCTTCCATGTTTTATGTGCTTTTTATCTATATGAATATGCATATATGTGTGTGTGTACACACACACACACACATTCATATATAATATCTAGATTATAGAAACAGAAAGGCATAAATTTCATATATTCATTATTTAATTGTGCTCTACAGCTGTTTCAATAGAAGCAAATCATCCTTTCTACAATTACATAATTAACATTCATTATTGATCAATTTATAAACACAGAAAATTTATTCCCCTAGGATTTCCTGCAATGTAATAATGTATTGGAGTTTAATGAAGTGTTATTAATTGAGGTTTTAAATACCATGGATGTATTTTAGGATATTTGTACATCAATTTCCTTACATATTTATGAGTATCTATGTGTACTCGTGTGTGTGTGTGTGTGTATATATATATATATATAGGCATGTGTATAAATATATATATAGTGTATATATATATATATATGTTATGAAGCTCTAACAAAGTGAAGACCTAGAAAACTTATCTGACTTGGATTGTGTAATTAGACCATTATCTTTACTGAAACACGTGTAAGATGATGTAATTGATTATGAACAGACAAATAGGTGCTGTTTGTTAAGTGGTGATGGGTGGGGACAAACACAGACACAAAGATACACACACACACACATGATAGGCTGCTTTCCATTTTCATCTACCAGATCCACTCACAAGGCTTTGGTCAGCCTGAGGCTATAGTAGAAGACCTTTACCCAAGGTGCCATGCAGTGGGACTGAACTCAGAACCATTTGGTTGGGAAGCAAACTTCTTGTCACATAGCTGTGCCTGCACCTGCAAATGTTCCCATGTTGGGAGTTATACATATTCTTTTATTGGTTTCAGCCATTTGACTGCGGCCATGCTGGAGCACCGCCTTTTGTTGGACGAATCAACCCCAGGACCTATTCTTTGTAAGCCTAGTACTTATTCTATCAGTCTCTTTTGCCAAACTGCTAAGTTACGGGGATGTAAACACACCAACATCAGTTGTCAAGTGGTGGTGGGGGGAACAAACACGGACACAAACATATATACATATATTTATATGATGGGCTTCTTTCAGTTTCCATCTACCAAATCGACTCAAGGCTTTGGCCAGCCCGAAACTATAGTAGAAGACACTTGCCCAAGGTGCCATGCAGTAGGACCGAACCCGGAACCATGTGTTTGGGAAGCAAGCTTCATACCACACAGCTATGCCTGCGCCTACTACTATACATATATATATATATGATTTCTTGAAATTTTTGCTTATCGGCATGTCTTTAAAGATAAGGTCATAAGCTATGTAATTTTTTCTGATGCTATCAAGAAATACCAGCAATGTCTGCTGCTGATCTGCAAGTATTTCGTGTGCTTGTATATTTCTCTGTGACTCATTATATATGTATGAACATGTTTATGTAAATAGTGAATAGTCGTTAAATAAACTTTTTAAATTATAAAAAGAGAAAATGTACACTCTTATTATAATATGTAAGAAGTACTTTTCTGTGAGGATTGTCTGTTGTATTTGATTTTTTTTCTTCTTTTTTTTATTTTATCATTTTTTTTGTCATTGTTTTTGCAAGTCACCTTATATTCTAAATATAAGTTCAGAGGCATTGTTTGTGGCAGATCACCTCATACTAAAATTTGAATACAGTTTGACATCCTTGGGAGTGTCTTTTCAATATCTCTTCTATCCTCTGATGTGATCAGTCATAGAGAAGGATTACATCATCGTTATCATCTTACATAAGGCATTTTCCTATGTTCACTGGGTTTATTTTCACTTATTGGGTCCTTTTATTGTCTGACACACATAGCAACAAAGAAAACATACTTTGATTGTTGTGTGGGTCATTTTTATTATATATATATATATATATATATATATATATATATAT
>NC_068998.1:10847417-10850934 GCF_001194135.2 Octopus bimaculoides | reverse complement strand
TATATATATATATATATATATATATATATATATATATATATATATATATGTACACACTATCTGTGTGTGTGTGTATGTATTAATATTTTTACAACATACTCAAGATTGTTGAAAGGTATAATGTTTTTATGGTTGGTGTTTCTAAGTCGTTGGAACATTTTGTCAATATGTTTTTTGAAATTAAATGGAGTAAAAGCAGTTATCACACCACAACAACCTTGGCGAACCTACAGAACCTGTCAGACAGCATTGTCGGTTATTTATTTTCCTAAATAGTAGTTGTATTGTTATTAATGTTGTTTTGTTTATTACTGATAGAGGCTTGATATTTGGACAGTGAAAATGTTGAAGTATTTGGTATATAATGAATATCTACTATATCAGCTGTGAATAAAGAGTTTACTCCTAAGTTTGACCTCAGAATTGTGGTTCACTGAATTATAATTCGCAAAGTGTCACACCACCACTTTTATTGTTGGTATGATACTTGGTTTACTTCAGCCATTGCGATCCTCCATTGTTTTCTAGTGAGATTTAAGGGAGCTTTGATCACTGTTCTAAACCATTGAACTAACTACATAGAAGCACCTTTACTAACTTGGAAGTTCACAGCCTCTGCAGATATTCATTCAACCAGTCACACATTTCACCACCATCTTTGTCTCCCTTCTAATTTCTCTCACCCACCTTTGTATAATGCAGGGTTGCTGTATGTCTTCTCCATAGCAAGACACAAGTGCTTGTCCTTCTGTCATGCTTTAGCCTTCAACGCCTGACATAAAGCCACTTCTTCTCTCAAATACATTTCCATTCAGGTGAGAGGGCTTTTTCCTTTCTTTGCTGTGTCTTGTAAGTTACTTGGTAATCTCACTAATGTTGGTGTCACAGAAAAAAAAACACCCAATACACACTGTAAAGTGGTTGGTGTTAGGAATGACATCCAGCCATAATAAACCACATCATAGCTGACATTGGGGGAGTGGGGGTCTGACATAGCTCTGTGCCTTATTGGATCTTGTCAACCCATCTGACCCATGCCAGTATGGAAAACACATATCAACCCTTAAGTAAGAGTGAGGTAGGTGTTTGGTGTGGCTGAACAGACCTGCTTTAAATACGTAGTTGTTAAACAAGACCACAAGTGGGTTAACATGCTTGCTCTTTGTAATCTGGGAAACGTGGAATTCCACAATAGTCTTTAAGTACACATGCACTTACACTGTCACACACAGATTCACTTATATTGTACCTTTATTTCTTTGTGTATTTTTTTTCTAATTGGTTCGTATTTTTCACACACTAAAACCTTCTCAGTTTTATATTTTGTAGTGTTCCTTATTCATTGTTCTTGTGACGAATAAAAGAGATCTTCAGAGCGTCTGAAGGAATGTTTTGCAATATTCATTCTGATTCTTTAAATTCTGAGTTCAAATCCTGCTGAGGTTAACTTTATCATTCACCTTGGGAGCAATAAAATAAAGTACCAGTCAAGTCATGGGGTTCATGATATTGATTAATCTCTTTCCCCAAATTTCAAGCCCTGTGTCCGTATTTAGAAACAATTATTATTAATCGTATTAGCATTACCGTTGGACAATATGCTTTGCGGTATATCGTCTGACTCTTTACTTTCTGAGTTCAATTCCTGCCTGGATCTACTTTGCCTTTCGTCCTTCCAGGGTTGATAAAATAGCATATGAGTTAAGTACTGGTATTGTCTGACCTCTTCCCATCGAAATTGATGGCCTTATACCTAAATTAAAAACTATTATTAATTATCATAATTACAATCGAAATTGAACTAAATTCGACGACTGGCACTCATGCCAACGTCGTCTCCTTTATTGGACATGAAACTCTGCTTGCGAAGACCTGTTGGGGCAAGCGAAAGCGAAATCGTGATGGCACCTGTGCCCAGCGTCGTCTTTCTGGCATTTATGTCCGTGGCATGTGTAAGGACTTTCGAGCAAGATTGTTGCCAGTGCCCCTGGACTGGCTCTTGTGCGGGTGGCACGTAAAATACACCATTTTGAGCGTGACCGTTGCCAGTACCGCCTGACTGGCCTTCGTGCCGGTGGCACATAAAACCACCCACTACACTCTCGGAGTGGTTGGCATTAGAAAGGGCATCCAGCTGTAGAAACTTTGCCAAATCAGAGCGGAGCCTGGTGCAGCCATCTGGTTTCACCAGTCCTCAGTCAAATCGTCCAACTCATGCTAGCATGGAAAGCGGACGTTAAACGATGATGATGATGATGATGATGATGACAAAAGTAGATTAACAAAATCATTATAGTGTCAGACAAAATACCTGGAAGTTTCATTCTGGCTCTTTATATTTCTGAGGTCAACTTTGTCTTTCATCCTTACAAGGTTTCATAAAGTAGCTGCTTAGTACTGGGATTGGTAATTTCAGCTAACACTCTCTCCAAAAGTTCAGGCTTTTTGCCTATATTAAAAACAAACATTATTAGTATCACTATGTTAGATTTTAAATACTTTGCCATATTTTGTTGTATCCCTTTATTATCCCTTTATTATTAAGTTCATCTTTCATCATTTTGGGGTCAATGAAATAAGTACTGGAGTCATTAGAATTAACTGCATTCTTTCTGTTTATTTATAAGATGTTTTTATTTTTGGCGGTATTTAGTGGTGAGAAATAGGAGCAAGGCTTTCCCATTGAACAGCTGAAGTGTGGCTACTTCTGCTTGTCAGTGTTAATGTCTGTGAGGATGGGAAAGAAAAAAAGAAAGGAAGCGATTTACTTCTGAGGAAGGTTTCAGAAATGACTGTTGAGACATAACAGGGATAATGAGAAGTGGAGGAAGACGAAAGACAAATAGATTATACAAATCATATACACCACCATCCACACCCAATCAGTAGTGGGTGTGGATGGTAGTAAACGATTTGTATGATCAGATGAGAAGCGGTCTTTGTAGTCACGATAGGAAGAGCACATTCCAATGTGTTAATGTTTACAGTGTGCTGGTGAGTGAAGGTTTGTCAATCAATCAAATGGCTTATTCTTGGATTCAGTCCAATGTATGCTTGCAGCAACAGCAGTGATGGTGTTGTGGTGGTAGTAGTGGCAGTGGTGGCGAAACTACTATATGAGTGAACTTTAACGTTAAGATGCACTTCTGTTTTGGTGAAAATCTGCAACTTTTAAGAGCTGACGTATTTTCTGTCCCTGAGGAATCAATCTAAATTTGTCGTGCAGTCTCGGTTATGTTAGTGATGGGTGGTTATCATGGAATGTCTGTGGCATTTCTGATAACTACTCTTTTACTCTTTTATTTGTTTCAATCATTTGACTGCGGCCATGCTGGAGCACCGCTGGAGCACCGCCTTTAGTCGAGCAAATCGACCCCGGGACTTATTCTATCGGTCTCTTTTGCTGAACCGCTAAGTGACGGGGACATAAACACACCAGCATCGGTTGTCAAGCAATGCTAGGGGGACAAACACAGACACACAAGCACACACACATATACATATATATATATATATA
>NC_068998.1:10842154-10847215 GCF_001194135.2 Octopus bimaculoides | reverse complement strand
ACTCCAAAACTTGTGCTGTTTTGTTTATGTCCCTGTAACCAGACTTAAAAAAAAAAAAAGAAAGAAAACAATAAGCACCGGGGTCAATTTGTTTGACTAACCTTTCAAGGCAATGTCCTAGTATGGCGACAGTCCAGTGACAGAAACAAGTAAAAGATTAAAAAAAGAGATATAGATATGTTATGACTGTGTGTGTTGTTCAGTGGAGTGTATAATATTTTTTGGAAGGTCATTTTTAATAATAAGCTGAGTGCATTGGTGGGAGAGTCAGTTGCCATCTAGCTTTTGGTCAGTGTCCATCCTTGTTCAAATTTGTCATGCCTTTACTTGAATTACCTATAGGGAAAAATAGGTGGTGAACAGCTTTCAGGAATGAACTAAATTCGTAAACTGTGATTCAGCTGTACTTATGCAATGGTAAGGATGATCTAATTCATCATACCATCCCCCAAAATGTATGACCTCAAGAAAATGTTAATATTCAATATTTAAAGCATGCCATGAATACATATCTAACAATGTAGATATGTTTTTAGCATAATGGAAATGATACAGCCAGCATTTTACCTGGCTTATCTATTTAAATGTTAAAACAGGTTAAGTAAATAAATTAGCTAAGGTAAATAAATTAGCAACTGGGATAGTTTGAGTAATTAATTGTAGATTTGTTAAATGTGTTGGAGGTGTGAAGCTGGAAGCCAATAAAAGACAATTTATCAAGTTAGTCAACATATTCAAAGTAATGAATAAAAGACAATAGTAGCTTAATAACTGATACAACACACAACTACTTCTGGCTTCCAGAAATCCGATATTACCAGAGATCTGGGAATATTTTGCAATATTATGCAGTATACAGTGCTCTGTATTGAGTAAACACACCCAGTTTTTGAAGTTGGTTAATTTACAAGCAGTATGTTAAAAATAGTTTTGTTCTCTTTTTTTTTATTTTTATGGGTTGACAAATATTAAACATAGTCTTCAAGTGTATTAATTTGTACATGTATCTATTAAATAAAATCAGGAGTGGCTGTGTGGTAAGTAGCTCGCTTACAAACCACACGGTTCCGGGTTCAGTCCCCCAACGTGGCATCTTGGGCAAGTGTCTTCTACTATAGCCTCAGGCCGACCAAAGCCTTGTGAGTGGATTTGGTAGATGGAAACTGAAAGAAGCCCGTCGTATATATGTATATATATGTATGTATGTGTGTCTGTGTTTGTCCCCCCAACATCGCTTGACAACCAATGGTGGTGTGTTTACGTCCCCGTAACTTAGCAGTTTGGCAAAAGAGACCGATAGAATAAGTACTAGGCATCCAAAGAATAAGTCCTGGGGTCAATTTGCTCGACTAAAGGTGGTGCTCCAGCATGGCCACAGTCAAATGACTGAAACAAGTAAAAGAGAGAGTTTTCTTCATTTAATTTTCATCCTGTAAGCATTATACTGTACACGTGTTGCAGTATGATATATTTTAAGAATTTTAAGTGGATTAATAAACATCAAACAAACACTGCTTTAGAGTATTGTGATCTTGGTCACTTATTTACCGTAGAAACTGGGGAACCAGTCCCATGAATCCTAGCTTCTCAAGACAGTAATGCCCAAGGCTTGATGATGGTGAATGGTTCAAGTGATCCACTCATATTGATTCACTATAACATTACCATACCATATCAGTTTACTGAAATGCTGTTTACAGTCAAGTGGAAGAGCTCTTTAGAATTAACAATAGACACTACAATGTAACACTACTTAATCTCAGGATATAAAACCACCTCCTCTTCAACTATCGTCAGTTTCCTGATATCATTAAATGCGGGAAAATTTCACTACCTTACGGAGTGGGAGCACTGACATGTCTGAACGTGCCACTGGCATATTCGAACTGGCAAATAACATTGCATTTCAGTATCTCTCCCCTTTTCTTTTCCAAATTTCTTGTGTAAATTTTAACAAGCACTTAGTCAAGTGGCAGAAAACTGGTCATATAACAAACACGATAAAGGGGGTTTAATGGTTCTTTTTCGGTTTACATGGCACAAGTGGTTTTCTAGGAATATGGTCAAATCATGAAATTTATAATGACACAACTGGAGGATGAAATGCATACAATTAGGATGTAAACTAATTAGGCATAACTATGCAGTTAAGTATTTTACTTTGCAACCATGTTCTTCTGGATTTTATTCAATTGTCTGGCGCCATGGGAAAGCATCTTTTCGTGTAGCCTTGGGCTGACCATTTCCTTGTGAGTGAAATTTTATAGACGGAAATCATTGGTGTGTGAGTTTGTGCTGTCCCTATCCCATTCACTTGTTTTACTGTCTCCATCCTCTTCACCGTCACCCTGTATTTTCAAGGTACATCCTGACACTTTATCACCACCATTCGTTTCTCTCCTTTTCCAGCTGGAGTAGCCATGTGTTGTCTCTACAACAAGACATACTATTGCTTCTCAACATCTGGCATAAGCCTTCTCTCTCAATACAACCTCCTCCCCCAACTTCAGCTAGGGATAGAGGTTGGGGGTCTTGTTTTGTGATGTACACGGTGACCTCACTTCTCACGGACATGATGATTATATAAATATCTTTGTATATTATTTAATTATTTAAAAAAAATATTACTATAATATTACTGTACTATACTTATAAATCTTTATATACATATTTATTTAATTATGTTCTTAGTTATATAAATACCCTTATTTTTTTTACATATATGGTGTGCATGTGTGAGTGTATATATTTGTGTATATGTATTTGTCAGTATAAATAAATTCATGTGTGCTTTTGGTATATAAGGAGCCTATGCAAATGTGGGTACAAATGTTTGTACATACAGTGGTTAGTGTTAGAAAGAGCATCCAGCCATAAAATTGGGGCTCAACATAGCCCTTGGATCTGTTGGATCCTGTCAAACCATCCAGTCCGTTCCAGCATGGAATACAGACATGAAATGATGAGGATGGTGGTTCTTTTACTCATTTCAGACATTCGACATGTCAGTTCATAACTTACTAGCTTCTCTAGTCCATTAGTTTTTACCTTAACATCTCTATTGCTACACAGATTGAGATTCCACTACAGTTTTTATTATTTTTTTTTTATCTATGTTGTTAAGAGTACACAACACTGGGTCCTTGTCTTATTCTCTCTTTTTGTGTGTATGTATGTATGTATGTATGTATTGATTGATGCTGTTTTCCCAGCTGCTTTTCTGATATATTCATCTCTATGCTTCCTAACTAAAATTTTAACAATCTTCTGAAGTCTGCATTTTGCCGAGAAAAAGAGAAGGAAAGAAAGAAAATAACAATGTAGTGTATTATCAAAAGATGAAATATTCGTGTTAGCATTTATCTCTCATTGATCTGATTTCACTTTCCTTAATTTTCCCCTGAAGTTACTTAGTGCCTATCTATCCAAAATCATTTGCTTCAGTTAGACTTATGTGTGTTTTACTAGGTATATATAACCAGATGGTGCCTGTCTTCTCTCCAGATCCAATAAATCCTTCACTTATCTTCCACTCTTTGTTTTATTTTTTAATCCCCCACAGAGCCTTTATATCTAGTAAACTGGGTGTTGAAGGAGGAAGAGGAGAGAATTTGATCTGACTTCAAATCGAGACATCCTCCTATCAATGTAATAATGCCAGTATCAAATCTGTTTTGGTGCTTCATTGAAATCGAGATTTTTTTTTTTTCATATTCTTAAACTTCTTAATTTTTTTGTTTCTATAGAATTTTTTGATTGTTAGTTCCTGAGGCATTTCAATGAAATTCTTGTTTCTGTTGGTTGGAAGCATTCACCACTTGTCTAGTAGTTACTTTTTCTCTTTGAAATTATTTTTGTGAGTTGTTTCTGTTTGTGATGGTGTCCATGGGAAATATAACCTTGCTTGGAAAAAGGTAAGCATTGGTAATGGGAAGGGTGTTTGACTGTAGAAAATCTGCCTCCTTCCTCAGAAAATTCCGTCTAACCCATAGAAGCATGAGAAAATAGATATTGAATGAGGATGATGATGCTATCATATACAGGCGCAGGTGTGGCTTTGTGTTAAGAAGCTTACTTCCCAACCACATGGTTCTGGGTTCAGTCCCACTGCATGGCACCTTGGGCAAGGGTCTTCTACTATAGCCTTGGGTCAGCTAAAGTCTTATGAATGAATTTGGTAGACAGAAACTGAAGGTGTGTGTGTGTGTGTGTCTTTGTGTCTGTGTTTGCCCCCATCACTGCTTGACAACTGGTGGTGTTGTATTTATGTCTGTGTAACTTAGAAGTTTGGCAAAAAAAAAACAAAAAAACGACTGATAAAATAAGTACCAGGCTTGAAAATAATAAATACTTGGGTCGATTTAATCGACTAAAAGTCCTTCAAGGCATTGCCTCAGTATGGCTGCAGTCTAATGACTGAAACAAGTAAAAGATATGTGTGTGTTAGTATATGTGTTTATGGTTCACGTCCTTTCTTCAGAAGAGACCCTCTATGTGAACATTCAACCAGCTAGAAATAACTGCCAAATCTCATGGAAATCACATCCTACCATCTTAAAAAAGAAGCATTGCACCTTGCATAATATAGACTTTGATATATAAGACCACAAAAGAAAAAAAATGAAAGATAGTATGTTTGAAATGCTTTTGATCATAGGTCTGTTCAATCGGAGCAATACCATTCTGTAGTTCAGATCACATAGCTCCGAATAATTACCAAGATTAAGTAATATTTTTCATGGTTGGAAGCCAAAATCATAATTTGCCATGATTCATTAGCTGGCTGCGTTTAATTTAAAACACTTCCACTAGTCGTTTAGTTTGTGGAGATGTGAGCTGTGTTAGGCTGTCTTGTTTTAAAAACAAACTCTTTAGTTGTGTTTCTATTTTGTCTCATGAAAAGTTTACTATATATGCATGTGTGTATATATATATATATATATATATACAAAGAATATATATGCATGTATACACACATATATGTACATACTTACATCTACATGTGTATATATATGCATATCAGGGTACAGGACGTTAGAACAATGAACTACAGACAACGGA
>NC_068998.1:10833469-10841850 GCF_001194135.2 Octopus bimaculoides | reverse complement strand
ATATATAAGCAGAGTAGTTAGTTCTAAAGTGTTTATTAGAGGTGTAAGTAGTAACAATACCGCAAAGTAGTGTTTGTTGCCACTTCAAAATGACAGTAACGTAGTTCTGTACTGAGCAGCCATGTTGAAGTGACAACAAACATTACTTTTCACTATTGTTACTACTTAATCTCTTATGGAGATTTTAGAACAAGCTACTTTGCTTGTTGCAAAATCAGTGGCTAAATGTCATTTGTTTTTCTATATGTTGCTAGCTGGGACAAACAACTGCCATGTCTAGCAGGCGGTTGTCCAGTATTGATGAAGGGAAATACCCTGAAACCAGACTGGTATACTGATCCTGTCACTGCTAGATGCTAAGGGTTTGCACCCCTGTTTGCAATATATTGGACACAGGTTGTGTTACTAACCAGCTGGAGGAGGTGTCCTCTTGGGGTTAAAAAAAATGGTAGTAATGTAGTTCCATATGGAACAGCCATGTTGAGGTGTCTACAAGCATTACTTTATATATGCTGAGACCCCCTTCGGTCATGACTGACCATGGGATTGCACTTAGAAAGTTACCCTCCCAGGCACAAGTCTGGGCAAGGTTGTTTATGGAAAGCCAGCAGTCGCCCATGCATACCAGCCTCCCCTCTCCCTGCCATCAGTGTTATCCAAGGGAAAAGCAAAGGCCGATACAGCTTGGCACCTGTGACGTCGCAACTCATTTCTACAGCTGAGTGAACTGGAGCAACGTGAAATAAAGTGTCTTGCTCAAAATATAAGTAAAGGGGTATTGCAGATGTTCCTTCTATAAATGAGTATGGAAATTAGAGATTTAAACTCCAAATAAGTAGCGTAGGGCAAATATGTATTAGAAATGTCCAATGGAAAGACACTCCTAGGTTTGAATTAAAAGATGAACTAACTGTTGAAATCATTACGTAGTATAATGTATTTTTTAAAAAATTTCTATACATAATGAAGTTTAGCGTGAAGAGGTGGTATATAAGAAACCAATACTATATAGTTAACGTAAACAAATGGTAGGAGAAATAGAGGGATAAGAATGAGTTAAAGAGAGAATATGATGTATATAAGGGACTCCTGTTTGCATAAAACATCATATTAGGTAACGTATTAATGATAAAGCATAAAAAAGTAAGTAAAAACAGGCTGTTTCAAAGAAAGCTATAACATAATGGGAATGAATGGAAATTTGGTTAATACTAGGGACGTCTGTATTTGAATGTACCCTTGTCTTTTTACCAGAAGATGGTTGTAAATGAGAGTTACTGTCATTTTCAGTCTTCTGTGAAAAACATTTCTAGCTATGTGAAAATACTACCTTGCTTGGAAACAGTTGAGGGTTGGCTACAGGAAGGGCATCTGACCAGAGAAAGTTCTGCCTCAACAAATTCTATTTGACCCATGCAAGCATGGAGAAGTGGATTCTATAATATATATGTGTGTGTGTGTGTGTGCAGGCATGGCGGTGTGATAAGAAGTTTGCTTCTCAACCACATGGTTTGGGTTCAGTCCTTCTGCATGGCACCTTGGACAAGTGTCTTGTGAGTGCACTTGGTTGATGGAAACTGAAAAAAGCCCATCGTATATATATATATATATGTGTGTGTGTGTTTTTGTGTTTATGTTTGTTCTCCATTACCACTTGGTAACCAGTGTTGGTGTGTTTACATCCCCGTAACATAGCTATTTGGCAAAACAGACTGATAGATTAGCCATGTGGTCAGGAAGCAAGCTTCATACCTGTACCTCTAAGAGCTATATCAGTGTGTCTTGTGGTTCTGGCAACACTATGGAAGTGTCTGTATCTTTTCCTACACTTGACTTCCTATCTATACTTATTATGAATCAGACATTGCTGCCTTAACTGGCTTTATTTATTTTTTTTTTGTAAATGGGGACAGTAGTGTTAAAACAGCATCATTGGGGCTATTGATTTGATGCCATAATAGCCAGCCAACTCCCAAGATTATAAAACCACTTGCAGCTAATTACTTAATGCACTCACTTCATGAATAATCAATGCAATGATAAACTCCCTTTAGTTAACTTCGAAATGCCAATTTCTTTTCTTGTTTCTACTTTTCATTCTATAATTAATAAGTGACACTTGCAGGGAGCGATTGCTTCTGTTGAACCATACACTTTTACGATAGTAATATTATCAAGAGACAAATAACAGTTAAATATAATCAATTATTATATTTTTTTCCATTTTCTTCAGACACACATACACACACAGATTTGTATGTGTGTATATACATGTATGTATATATACATACACATTTATGTATGTATGTATGTATGTATCCATCTATCTAACTATCTATGTACTTATGTACCTGCCTGTCTATCATTAGTGGTATATAAGAAACCAATACTATATAGTTAACGTAAACAAATGGTAGGAGAAATAGAGGGATAAGAATGAGTTAAAGAGAGAATATGATGTATATAAGGGACTCCTGTTTGCATATGTCTCACCCTTCCATGGCTGAGACATATATATAATATATATATATATATATTCTTTATGTGAATAAAAATTACTTTTGTTTGAATTCAGAACAGATAATTCACAAAGCATTTAATAGCATTTATTGAATCGCTTTTGCATGAAATTACATAAGTGAAAATTCTGTTGTCAGTAAAGTTATTTTATTTGTAAGCTATAAGATAATAATTTTTTGTGTCTTGACCGAATGTCTCTGTCAATGCATGTAGAATATGTTTGTATTGATGTCACCCCATTACGTAATTTATTGCTGGAAGAATGTCTGAATATTGCTATAAAATTTTGGTAAGTGCATATGGAAATATTGGAGCAGGAAGTTGAATGAGAGTGTGTTTAAAAGTATAAAAATAAAGTAAAAAACACATGCATTTTGTTAGTTGCAGTGAGTAGTGGGGTGGACAAAGATACACATACATATACGCGCACATGCACACATATATTCATAGTAATAAATATACCAATACATTATATTGTCTTTGAGCTTTTGAAGTTCAATGGTAATCCATGTATATAATGGTTGGAAAAATAAGGATGCATGAGAATTGAGAGTTGAGTTAGGTTTAAAAAAAGGGTTAAAAGTTTGTGTTAAGCAGGAAGTGTGGTGTCAAAACAGGAAGTGTGTGTAAGGGGAGACAAATGTTTTTAGTTGGAGTTTTGAACTCTTTTTCAACAGGAAGTTTATGTCTGTTCTTGTTGAAAAAGAGTTCAAAACTCCAACTAAAAACATTTGTCTCTCCTTACACACACTTCCTGTTTTGACACCACACTTCCTGCTTAACACAAACTTTTAACCCTTTTTTTAAAACCTAACACAACTCTCAATCCTCATGCATCCTTGATGAATGAATAATGGAACATATGGGGAAAATAGGTTTCCTTTTGGGATCCCAAGTTGTCCTCAAGTATTGTGAATGGTTGCTGAGGTGCACTTTTGTGGTTCAAGCAGAATCTTTGACTGATCATGACTGATCTCTGACCCATGTTATCACAGATCAATTCATGATAAGCGTAACATGGTTCACAATAAGCATGCTGTGTGCCAAAGTGTCTTCTACAACCATCTCAGGAGTAGTGTTTGCAGAGGAGTGAAAGAATACTATAAGGACTAAATGTCATCTTAACTTGGCATGTGAGAGTGTGTTTGCGTTTGACTGAGTGCATAAAGTGGAGAGGCCAACAAGTATGAGACTGGTGTGGAAACAGAGCAAACAACAGACATATGATGAAAAGTGGTTCAACCATGACCATCTCATCATGCTTTCAAGCATAATGTACCTAGGACTACATCCTGTGTATTGATCCATTTTTTTTTAAAAGATAATAGTCATTTTTTGTAACATGTCGAGTGATCATGTTCCTTCATTGGCTTGAATTTAGTGCTTTTACCAGCAGGGATATTTGTTTACAGAACAGTCTTGCTTAAAGGACAAACATGAGAATTCTGCAGAATCTGTTGAGATTTTCTTGGCAAGGAATCAGAAAACTTAACACTCTGTGCAATGCACTTATAAGATATGCTTTTTACTTTTTTTTTTTTTTTCTATAATCTTGCACATGTTGCAGTGCTAGATGAATTCCTCTTACATCAAGAGAAAATTACTTGTAAAGAACTGCGCACGAAATTTAAAGAATGTTGTCAACGTGGCTTCTACTGTAGAACTTTCTTGTGAACTGTTTTGACTTGAAGAGTGGAGTGCTAATTCAGTGGAATCATGTTACCTACAAAATGTTTGCAAAATAATATAAAATAAAGGCAAAAGATTTATCCGATGGCTGTGAGAGAGAGAGAGAGAAAAAAAAAACAAAGAAAAAAACGGAGTTAAAGTAAAATAAAGTGATATCATCAGTGATTACATTCCATTTGTCAAAGACATTTAAAGAATTCTAATGGGATGGATGTACACTGAAGTATGCATGTTAAATCAGTTGTTAAGATTGTTTATAACTAAGTGAAACAAGAATCTCTGGAAAATACTAAATATGAACAGTTTGAAATGAAATAAATTATTTTGCTGTTATGGGAAAATAATGTTTTATTTTGCAAACAATTTATAATTTTGTATAGTTATAAAATAGACATCTCCAGCATCATTTTAACATCCACTTTTCTATCCTTGCATGGGTCGGACAGAATTTGTCGAGGCAGATTTTCTATGGCCAGATGGTCGTCCTTTCACTAATCATGGCTTGTTTTCAAACAAAGTAGTATTTTCCCATGACCGGACATATCTTGGAAGATTGGAAACGAAGGACACTGCTTACATGATGGTGACACTTGTTTACAGCTATCACACACACATGCAATGTGTTTCTCAGTTTCTGCCTACCAACTCCATTCAGAAGGCTTTGGTCAGCCTGGACCTGTTGTAGAAGATGTTTGACCAAAGTGCCACACAGTGGAAGTGAATCTGAAACCATTCAATTAGGAAACAAACTTCTTACCACATAGTCATGTTTGCACCTATGACCAATTTTTCATTAAAATGGAATCTTCAGTGTCTCACGGAATTACGGGAAACATTGGCAATATACCAATATAATTAAATATCTAAGTTTTATGGCAAACCAAACAGCATAATCATCACCTCAAGTTACTTATGCATGATTTTTCTACACCTCAAAATTCTGTACCCACAATGTCTTATTGTGGCAATTATATATAAGCACACCTATTTTGTAGACAATATGAACTTATTCTATCTGCTACCACTCTTAATGAATCTCAGACCATCCAAAGCGGTGCTTTCTGTAGTGTTTTACATACCTATAAGTCAATGTGTAAGCTTTCATGCGGTCATTTGTGTCATGTATTGATTAGGAGTTCAATACATAACAAATGTACAACATTTGTTATGTATTGATTTGGAGTTCAATACACAATAATTTGACTTGCTAGAAATAGTAGCCAAATCTCTTTTATTATTCCCTATTGTCTTTTTTAAGATGATTGGGAGTAATAAGAGGGAGATGGGACACAAATGCAAAGACAGACGTGTGTGTGTGTGTGTGTGTACCTCTACCTAGAAAAAAGATAAGTTACAAAAACACCAATGACAATTCAAGAACCAACAAAACCTGTGAGAGGAAAGTCTTTCCTCAGTGAAACATATAACATGGTGTGACAAAATCCAAAAGGAAACTGCAAGGAAGTGGGGGATCCAAATGAAGAGAAGCAGAAAAGAGTAGAGAACAGTGTAGAAAAGCCAATGATAGCTTATCCTTCATTGGCAGTAAAGGGGTTAAAGTAAGTAGTGTCTTAAAAAAGGGCACATTGAACGGTGTAATTTTAGATATACTCTGATGGTGGTGGCAGCGGTGATGGTACAGGGTGGTCACCTCTGTACCCATACTCAATATTGTAATGTATTCAGTTTGATGATTGACCATTTCTGTCAAGTCATCGTCCTTAGTGAAATGTGTGTTAAAAGAATGTTTGTTCATTTATTTCTATCAGTGTGGCTTACTACATAGAGGCTCTTTTTATTTACTTTTTTTCTTCTTTTACTATAGAGTTGTACTATTCTTGCTTGTATCTCTGCTCTACTACTACTACTACTACTACTACTACTATTATTATTAGGGTGGTGAGTTGGCAGAATCATTCGCACGCTGGGCAAAATGCTTCGTGGCATTTCACCTGTCCTTAGGTTCTGAGTTCAAATTCTGCCAGGGTCAACTTTGCCTTTCATTTTTGCAGGGGTTGATAAAATAAGTACCAGTTGAATACTGAGGCTGATGTAATCGACTATCCCCCTCCCCAAAACTTCAGACCTTGTGCCTATAGTAGAAAGGATTATTATTATTATTTTACTTTTCAGAGCTCTTGACTTCATTTGCTCTGCTTTGATTCTGTGAAAACAGACAGCAACATGTCAGAGGTCTCACATTGATTATTATTATTATTATTATTATTATTATTATTATTATTATTATTATGATTAAGGTGGAGAGCTGGCAGAATCGTTAGCATGCGGGACGAAATGCTTAGCGGTATTTTGTCTGCTGCCACATGCTGGGTTCAAATTCTGCTGGGGTCGACTTTGCCTTTCATCCTTTCGGGGTCAATTAAATAAGTAATCGACTTAATCCCTTCCCCCAAATTTGAGGCCTTGTGCTTCCAGTAGAAAGTATTATTATTATTATTATTATTATTATTATTATTTTCTTCCTTTCTCATTTCAGGCAAAAGATTTTTAGATGATTATATAGAACACTACCATCCATTAATCTATAATCATCATGAATTGGATAGAAATCATAG
The DNA here is from genome assembly GCF_001194135.2 of Octopus bimaculoides. NCBI lineage: Eukaryota > Metazoa > Mollusca > Cephalopoda > Octopoda > Octopodidae > Octopus > Octopus bimaculoides. The sequence goes on along the minus strand of NC_068998.1, from coordinate 10,835,065 downwards.
GCGCTACAAACGCTCACTGAATAACCATATTCTACTTTCTTTCAATGCCTTTGATCGGTAAGTTGAATAAAAGCTCTTTTTCCCAGGCTGGGATCTTCAATTCTTTTATCATATTTATGTTGAAATAATGATGACTTTATGAAAAAAAAAAAAACTGTCATGATTGAGCTGATATTTTGGAATATAAATTAATATTACATTTTGATTGGAAGTTTTAATTGGGATTGCTTTAGAACATGGAATTCGTATCAGAACCAAGGGCTGTTTCAGGCAAGTTGTCTGGGGAGAGTCATTCACTTTTAGTACCTTATAAATCTAACACACTCACTGGTCCAATTTCCATTTGTTTACTTATTTATTTATAAATAAATGACTGGAAATTAGACTGGTGAGTGTGTTAAATTAATAAGGCACTAAGAGAATGACTCTCCTCAGACACAATAGATTATGTTGCTAATACTTATATGCAAAAAGTCATAATCATACCAGCATAACTTACTGTTTCCAGCACACTTAAAATTTAGTAATTTTTCTTTTCTTTTCTGTCTGTCTGTCTGTCTCTCTGTTTTTTTTTGCTTTGTTTAATTCTCAATCATGATAACTGTGTATTGTAAACATAAACGTGTTCAATATTTGCAGAGACTTCACATTGAAGCTCGAAAAAGATGACACAATTTTCGCTCCAAATCATGTACATCAAAATTCAAATGGTACAAGGGAACCGGTTGACACGTCCTTTGTATACAAAGGAACAGTGTTAGGTAACTAATTTCACTTTGCATTCTTTTAAAAATAATGACTGTTTATATTTCGAACAAGAAAAACACCCTTTTGATTTATTATTACAGCATTCTTAAAAACATAAGTATTTCACATTAAAATATAAATCAAAAACAGGAAAAAAATATCACTTTTGCTCATGGTTTTATTTTCTGCTCTAACAATAAATCAAAATTATGTTTACCATGACTGTATATTACGTCAGTGTTTGAGCACAATAGACCTATTGGAAAATACTCTCGGCATAACAAGGAACTTGTCAGTTTGTTTAATCTAGGCTTTTTGAACCTCTTAAATTATATATATATGCAATCTTTGTATGTAATGTATTCATTATTTCTGGTCAGGTTTGCTGTACTTGATAAGGTGTGTCAAGCTAAGTAAAATTGCTGTCTTTCACACATCCAGGCTTGTCCTTTCAGGTGCCAGTGCGTTGTAAATATACCTGTTCCGCTGTTGTGTAAATGCATTTGTGCCAGTGACAAGTAAAAGTGCACCCAGCACACTCTGTTAAGCGGTTGGTGTTAGGAAGGGCATCCAGCCGTAGAAACCATGCCACAACAGACAGCCGGGGTCTGGACAGCTCCCATGTCAAACCGTCCAACCCATGCCAACATGGAAAACAGATACTAAACAAAAAGCTGAAGCAAACGTTTGGATGGTAATGGTGTTTGCCAACAACACTTGGTACATTGGTGTGTGTGTGGAAGAAGGTGATTGCTTCAACTGATGTAAGGAGTGAAACATTTATTGTTTCATACTATTATGTAAATCCCTTATTTCCCTTGACAATTGAACTAGTCAAACTATATATAT
>NC_068998.1:10824038-10833459 GCF_001194135.2 Octopus bimaculoides | reverse complement strand
TGCTGAAAAGTGCCTGGCTTTAAGAGTATCACAAAGAGCCTGGTTGGAGGCCCAACCTTCCAAGTTCTTTTACAGGGAATTTAAAAATCAGAGGGTACCTGTCCTCAGTCAAATCGTCCAACCCATGCTAGCATGGAAAGCGGACGTTAAACGATGATGATGATGATGATATCTAAACATAAAACAAACATTAGTGTAGCATCATCATCATCATCATCATCATCATTATCATTTGGGATCCATTGTCCAAGCTAGCATAGGTTTTGATGGTTTAACTGGAACAGATAAGCTGGAGAGCTGTACCAGGCTCCAGTCTGATTTGGTTTGGTTTCTACGGCTGGATGCCCTTCCTAATGCCAACCACTCCAAGAGTGTAGTGGGTGTCTTTTATGTGTCACCTTCCCATTTTATTATTGCTGGCTTACACTTTATTGAGATTAGTGAATTTTCTTCACTGCAAAAAAGATATATGTGTTTGCATTGGGAGCCCTTTGCATCGAAGATCGGTGATTGTCATACGCTAACGAAGGGTAAATACCCAGAAACCCGGGTCCGTGCGTATCACGTCAGATCGATGATGGGAAGGATGACTTCCTTTTGCAAATACCGACAGGGCACAGAAAGTGTGCCAATAGCCAGCTGGAGGAGATGTTCTCCTGGGGCTACAAGCTACAGTAGCAATCACCCTTAGGGGTTAGCTGCATTTAAGTGGCAAATATACTTCAAGTTGTCGTGCAGCTACTGTTAATACCTCGTTCAGAGATTTATTATTGCTATATCATTATTGTTATCTGCTTGTTATAGATAATTTGAGTAATTCCTTTTATTAATTGCTATTAATTGTTGCAACTGTAATTAAATGTGAATCCATTCGATTATTCCCTGATATTTCTGATGTTTCGATTTACAAAATATCTGACTCGATGTTCATGAATTAGCTAATTTTATGAAGTGGAGTTGGCAGGGGAGGCTACAAAAGCTTAAATTCTGTCAGATTGTAACTGATATTTTTTATTGTTTAATGTTCTTTGGTTTGTTTCTTATCACCACCCATTTAAACTCTTTCCCAAATCGTTTTCAACGTGGGAGATAATTTCAGCTAATTATCCTCAATGATGTTTAGTTCATATATTGAAACATCTCTCATTTATATTTACTTTCTTATATTACATTGTTTCTTATATGTGTGAGAACTGATTTATTTTGGTGAATCACTGAATATACTTCTGGAGCTTAATTATGAATTTTTCTTTTAATAATTGGTTTTGTGTTAATGTTAATTATAAGGGCAGTAGATTGTCAGAATTGTTAGAGGCTTCTACAAATTGCCTTGTGGATATCTTTTGTGTTTTGAGTGTCCTGTTGAGGTCAGCTTGGCTTCTCATCCTTCTGAGGTAGATAAAATTACATACCAATCAAGAACTAGGTCCGTTTTATTTTTTATATCCCACACCAATAAAAAGAAAAGTAAAAAGAAAAAAATACTGTCACTATGTGCCAATGTTACAACTTAATAATTATTTTCCAAACATTTTCAGGTTATTCAAACAGTAAAGTATTTGGAGTAATTATAGCAAAATTATTTCGTGGGGAAATTTCACTCCCAAATGAACCAACTTATCATATAGAGCCTTCCACAAGATTTTTCAGTACAAAACAGCCATTCCATTCAGTAATTTACTCTGAAAAAGATCTCAATGTTGATCCATATAAGTAAGTATTTTACGTTTTCTTTTAAATGGTTTTTTAACATATTTTAAGTTTGTAGCCATTAGTGAAAACCTACAGCTTTTTATAATGGATAAAGATAATTTTTCATCCGAAAATAATCTTTTTATATGCAAACATGAATTCATACAGGAAAACTATCCAGAGAACAGAATCTGTATTTCTGACACACACAAATGTGCCAGTTTTCTTTCCTACATTTCCTCTGCACTTTTTGGTTTCTTGCCAAAAGAATCACATCTTTCTTTGCCAAATCTACCTACTACCCCTACACTTTTCTACCCAGAGGGTTCTGTAAGCAGTGCTTCTGCAGCCAAAATCAACACATTCGTTGTTCCACACTGACTTTAAAGTTCACTCTATTCATATACACAAGAAAAAATTTCCTCTCTATTCACCTTTGTCTATTTTTCAAGGGAAATTTACTATAATCTCTTTAGAAAGGTAAATTACTAGTATCCTTTATAAGCAGATTATTGCATCACGTTCAAGCTGGAGTCAGACACAAATGTTAGGGATTATTTAGATTAGAATAAAGCAGTTTGCTTAATTTTATTTACATTTAGCAACTATACTTTAAGGCTTAAGATTAGAATTTTTTATAGTAAGGACTTTTTATTAAAACAGACAGTATTATGTATCTGAAAGATTACTTTTGTATATTGTCTGAGGAGTAGCAACAGTGGCCATAGCTGCATAAGGCTTTGTTTGACTAAGGTTTGGATATGGCTTGTATTAGGACACCTGTAAGTTAGTGTTTGACAGGAATAGATGAGCAAAAGAGGAGTTACGGAGAGATGTAGTACTGGGAGATGAGTTTAGTATGAATGGTGAGAGATATAAATCCAAACCATTGAGTTTTGGACAATTTTGAGGAACAAAGATCAATGTATTTGTGACTGATGATATATAGGAAGACAGCACATTGGTACTCTTTTACTCCTTTACTTGTTTCAGTCATTTGACTGTGGCCATGCTGGAGCACCGCCTTTAGTCGAGCAAATCGACCCCAGGACTTATTCTTCGGAAGCCTAGTACTTATTCTATTGGTCTCTTTTAGCCGAACCGCTAAGTTACGGGGACGTAAACACACCACCATCGGTTGTCAAGCGATGCTGGGGAGACAAACACAGACACACAAACATATACACACACACACACACACACACACATATATATATAGATATATACGACAGGCTTCTTTCAGTTTCCGTCTGCCAAATCCACTCACAAGGCTTTGGTCGGCCCGAGGCTATAGTAGAAGACACTTGCCCAAGGTGCCACGCAGTGGGAATGAACCCGGAACCATGTGGTTGGTAAGCAAGCTATTTACCACACAGCTACTCCTGCGCCTAGTGAAAGTTTTTTTTTTTTTTATAGGCAAGACCGATTGGAATGTATTTGTGCATGGCAGTTCCACCATCTCAAAAGCAGGAGCAATACTCTAGTTTATATTATAATTGTAGAGGGTCCGCATATTTTCTGGACCTCTAATACATGTTAGCTCAGTATTGTGTATATTTTATACAGAGAAGGTGTGAAAGTTTTAACTATGTTGTGATCATACAGTATGTAGCTGTTCTTTAACCCCAAGTCAGCTCTAATTTACCAATGTTAGACTTGCAATCAAAGGATTTCCAATCATGACTATTCCATCTTATTAATCTGGGTTTATATCATCCAATATGTGTTCCTGTTTTAAGACAACATTGAGTAATCTGACGGAGATTTAGCTACTATTTCTAATGGGTCAAACGACCAAGTGAAGGTTCTTTTGTTGACTCCTATTATGGCTGTTTTCTTGATACATGTAATTATGCTAGTGATTTGAACATAAAACGGGAAAAATAAAGTAAGTTAATTTTAGAAAAGGTGTCCAAATCTACTGTTCATGTGGATATTCGACTTTGTAAACAAATAACTGGGCTTTATTAGCATTGAATATAAAAAACAAAAAACAAAATGGAAGATTGATAAAAAAACAAAAATAAAATGGTGATTCTGTGTGTTTCTGTTATTTCTATAGAGAAAGAAGAGAGAAAGAACAGCAAGAATTGAAGTTTAATAAAAATATAGGAAGCTGCGCAAATGACGATGTCCATGAATGGATGAAATCAGTTCAGTTATCTGTGATAAAACCAAATGATCGACATAAACGGGTAAGGCTTGAGTAATAATATTCTTTTTATGTATTTATTTTGTTTTGTTTGGGGATAAACTTTTAGCATAAGGTCCTGTGACAATGGTTATCAGGAAACTTAGGCTACACCAACGGTAATCGTCTCTGTGAAGGGCCAAAAGAATTAGCTGGAGTTGTATGAATTTGAGAGGAAGACACAGTGGAAATGTTGGTTTAACTGCCAAAACCACAATGTTTATACTATTGTGGTGATGAATCCTCAAACCAAGTTGGAATTATTTACAATAAGAATCAAACACACTTATCACATTCCATGAAATTTGCATGGTGGCCTCAATCAATTCCGTGAGTAATAACGGATATTTATGTATGTATGTGTGTGTGTGTGTATATATATATATATATATATATATATATATATATATATATATATATATATATATATATATATATATATATATATATATATATATATATATATATATATGTATGTGTGTGTATATATATATATATATATATATATTACAAGAAAATTTTATATAGGTCACCCAAGGTTTCACACCCACAAAGCTTTGGCTTTGTGGGTACGAAACCTTGGGTAACTTTATATGAAATTTTGTTGTAATAATTACTGATCTGTTTTTCAGAGTGTGCTTGTTTCTAACATATGTTTTTTATTAACTCATCCTGCACAAGTCTCTTTCCCACACGACCTCTTCAGCCACCTGCGGGGGCCAATCAGGGTCCTTGGTACAGGTGAGGATGCCTCCCCTCCGACCCTTCCTAACAAACTTTTTGATGAACTCTTGAACAGCCCCACCTTGTGGAATAGGACTACAAATTCCTCCTCCTCATAGGGCGAGGTGACAGTTTCTATTGTTGGCGGCACAATTCCCACCGACAGGCCTTCCTCCGTTGGTGGCACAATTCCCACCAACGGAGCGTTGGGACACACCAGTGGTCCACTATCAGGCGCCGACCGTATCCTGTTCTTCCTTTTTTCTCCTTTTTTGGGGGCCACGGGAGTAGGGAGCACTTCCACCTTTACCGGAAGGTCCTCCTTCTTCCCCGCAGCCTTCGGTGAGCAACCATTGTTACCCACCTTCTTTCTTTTTTCCTTCCTTCGAGGAGGTTTCCACCACCTCAACATCCTCCGTCTCTCCCTCCAGTGGGGGAGCGGGGGGAACTACATTTATTAACTGCTCCAGGACCCTACTCTGATCTTGGGGACAGTTTTTCTTAATGTGGCCAGGCTCCAGACACAGGTGACACTTGGGGGTGCATCCTTCACGGATCACCGGATACTTGTACCCAGCCATTCTCAAAAAGGTCTGGGAAGACCAGATCTTTGGCTGATCGGGTCCACAGGGTCAAAACAGCTTTTATGTTCAAACTTGCCAGACCTGGCCTCTCATACCTATCCTATAATGTCATTTTAAGAAATAAGCATTCGTATCATTGGAATCTCAGAGTCCAAGATAATGCCTGATTAATTCCAAACAATTTGAATAAGCATTACATTTAGTAGTAATCTGAAATTTTAACTATACCAAACTGAACAAATTTATATCTATTTTTCCTTTTTGTTATATTTTTTTGCAGGAGGCCCCCAGTGAATCTGAAGGCAGGTTACGATATACTCGGAGTGCTAATCAGAATGCTCAAAGTACAATACGTGATCGAACATGTACGTTGTTCCTACAGTCAGACCCGCAATTATGGGACTATATGACTGTAACATTAAAATACGTAAGTACACCAAAGACTATTCAGTTGAAGTTTTATCGTCATTTCATAATTATCCCTTCCACTATAGGCACAAGGCCTGAAATTTGAGGGGAAGGAGACTAATTGATTACATTGACCCCAGTACTTGACTGGTACTTATTTCATCGACCCTGAATGGATGAAAGGCAATGTCAACCTCAGCGGAATTTGAACTCAGAATGTTGTGACAGGTGAAATACCACTAAGCATTTCGAGTGCTCTGCTAATGATTCTGCCAGTTCGCTACCTCATAATAATAATTTGATGTATGTGAGGTCAAGGTGCTTAATTACTAACCATATTTGCTAAACCTTAAACCTGACTACAGTCATGGTCTTGTGTTTGTTATGATAAAATTGGCTTATTTATTAGTAAACAGATCTTTCAAAAAACCTGACCTTCATGGGCAAAATGAGCCTCTGGTAGGGAATGGTTGAGAATCAATGATTTATATGTTTAACGAAGCTACTAGTGTGTTGTTTCTTTTGTGTTGCTCAAGTATCTATCCAGTCAAATAGTTCAATTTAATCATGGTAAATTCATGACAACTTTCATTACAGAATCCTACACAGGCCAGAGACGAAATACTTGGTTTATTTGTAAATCATGTGAATGCTGTTAAATCGATCTACGAAGATACTAATTTCACAACATATGATGGATCATCTTATTTTGTTGGTGTCAGTTTTGTTGTACAACGGACTACTGTAAGTATAACCGTCCAATAGAATATTTGGTTTAATTCATTTCTTTGGCTTTTTGTTGCTGCAAATGTAAATTTTAGCTGATTTTACATTCAACTTGTTAGTGTCACGTGTTTTTCATTGTCCAATCTCTGTTGAACTATAATTTTGTATAATATTTGTTTTGCAGTGATTGATGAATTTATGAACGCTTTATGTTGGTTTAACTGTAACTTATGGTATTCCTGTTTCACTACAGTCTACAACACTGATATTCGACTATAACTTCTGACATCCATCTTTCACTAGCTTTAATGACACCATCTGATAGCTTATGGCAGATGTGTTTCACTGTTGCTTTGATATTTATGTTCATGTTTCACCATGGTTTTGACATTCATATCTCATTGTAGCTTATGACATCAAAATCATTCTATAATTAACGACAGCCATGTTTTTACTGAGGCTTGTATCATTGTTTGTCTCACTGTAAAGACACCAATGCTAATCTGACTAGCTTATGATCAATGCTTGTCTGAGTGTAATTTATGACCAATAGAGGATCTTTGTCATCAGTGACACCCAGTTGCTGATATATGAGCGTCTGGGCAGAATCTCAATCAAGAGATTCCGGAGATGTAATTCTTAGCGACTGGCAGCAGCTAGTGCTCTTTAGATGACGATGTGCCTGTTTGTCTGACTTATAAGCATCGTTGTTTATCTGATTGTAGTTTGTAATACAACTATTTATCTCCTTGTATCTTATGATATGATTTATGTAACTGACTTCAGCTTATGATGCCTATGTTTTACCCGACTAAATTATTACTTTGCTTTCTAACTATAGATTATGACACCAGAAACTGAGGATTGCAACAGTGGGAAAAATCCAAGTCAGTTTTGCTCTCCAAATATTGATGTGAGCAACTTTCTAAATCAGAACTCTCTTACCTCTCATGATGATTTTTGTCTGGCCTACATATTCACATATAGAGATTTCAATGGTGGAACTCTGGGCCTTGCTTGGGTTGGATCTCCTAACAGTAAGGGAAATTTTTCTTAAATCTTTTTGCCGTTTAATCACCTCTCGTCTGTATGTCCTCCATTAACTGGTTTCCTTCTTTCCAGTTTGTTATGGAAACAACCAGTTTTTATATGCGTGAAATTACATGTTCAAAAAGTTCTCTTTTCTTCTTTTATAACAGTTGGGTGTAGTTTGAGGAACATTTGACTAGGCTGCTATTTCCAGCATATTAAGTAGGCATATAAAATGGTTGGACAGTTGCTACTGGAACAAATTTGGTCATAGGTTTGCTCTGCTAGCATTAAACTGGAGCTAAGCAACAATTCATTAAGTCCATGGCTGACCTAAGCCTTGTGAAGTGGATCTGGTTGATGGAAACTGAAAGAAGCTTGGTGTATATCCATATATATATGTATAAATATATATATGGTTACCAGTTCAGTCCCAGTTTATGGCACTCTTTGACTTGTGTCAGTCATTTAACTGTGGCCATGCTGGAGCACATGTGTGTGTGTGTGTGTGTGTGTGTGTGAGTGTGTGTTCATTTTATGTTGGGTTATAATAAAAACTGTTTTGCAATAAACTGAATGATTACTCAATATGCTTTGTAGACTACGTATTTATTGTACTTTTACAAGAAGAGTGATGATAGTGACTTCAAAGTTTCAACCTGCCAGCTTTTGTTGGGCACAGACTTCCACTTCGAAGTCACTGTTACCGCTCATCTTGTAAAAGTATAATATTTATGTGTGTGTGTGTGTGTGCGCGCGCGCGCGTGTGTGCATGTGTGTTATAAATGAATATCAGTGTCATACAAGCAGTGTTGTTCATTTCCAATATTCTGTGAAAATATGTTTGGCCATGGGAAATATTACCTTGCTTGGAATCAAAGAAGTGTTGGTGACTGGAAGGGCATCCAACCATAGAAAATGTGTTGCGAAACATTCCATCAGATCTGTGCAAGTCTGGGGGGGAAAAAAAGTACATTCAGATGATGGTGATGATGAAGAGATGAGGAATTTGATGTTTTAGAGCTGTTATTTTATCTGAAAGAAAAGCAGTCCCCTGCTCTCTTTCAGGCAGAGGAACAGCTACAAAACCTTGCATTCTTCTCTTCCCCATGGCATTCAAACATATGCATACTCTCAAGCTTCATTGACAAATGACAAAATCACTGGTTGGTAACAAGATGGCTAATTAGTCTCTTAAAATAGTTTGAGAGGCAGCCTATTTGTAGCTCATTTTAATTCCTTTCACACCATATTTGTTGACCTTCTTTCCATCAGCATGAAATACAGAAATGTCAGTTCACCACAATGCTGACATTATTCTCACCTATCGGGTTTTCTCATAGAACAGGTAATTTATGTGTAGACTGTGTGAATATTGCTGAAGCAATCTGCAAAAATGCTAACTTTTCACAACTAGTGATTAATCACAGGCATGGCTGTGTGAGGTTTAAGAAGCTGGCCTTCTAACCTTGTGATCTCCGGTTGAGTCCCAGCTGTGCAGCCTTCCAGCATGCCAATCCGGTCAAACCAACCCATGCCAGCATGGACAACTGACATTCGTTTCAAGGAAAGTATTCAGAGAAAAACAAAAAGTTTGTTCAATGTATCTTACAACATTTTAATCCATTAACTCTTTAGCATTTAAACCAGCCATATCCAACCCTAATATTCTATTTATTTTGCTGTTCAAACCAACCAGATCCTGTCTGTTACACCTACCCTACAACATCATTCTAAAATTAAACAATTGCTTCATTGACAGCTTGAAGCTATGAGATAAGGCATGATTAATTCAAAATACTTGCAAACTGTATTCAATTCAGTGTTTTTAATTAATATTATTGTTCACGTTTAATTGCCATACATAATTCTTCTTCATGGTTGATCTCTTTCATTTGCCAGTACTTATTGTGTCTTTATATATTTATGTGTGTGTGTTTGTATATGTGTATATATATATATATATATATATATATATATGTGTGTGTGTGTGTGTTTGTATATATATATATATATATATATGTGTGTGTGTGTTTGTATATATATATATATATATATATATATATAC
>NC_068998.1:10822676-10823600 GCF_001194135.2 Octopus bimaculoides | reverse complement strand
TGTGTGTGTGTGTTTGTATATATATATATATATATATATATATATACGTACATACATACATATATATGTTCTTTCCTCGTTAATATTAGACAGTTAAAAATGTATTTTCTATATAGCAGCTGCGGGAGGTATATGTGAAAAGTTTCAACCGTTCCCCGAAGGTACGAAGAAAGTTGATAAGAGCTTAAACACTGGAGTTGTAACCCTTGTCAATTTTAGGCAACGAGTTCCTCCAAAAGTTTCTCAGTTAACATTTGCCCATGAAGTTGGTCATAATTTTGGGTCACCGGTAAGAAGTTTTTTTTCTTTCTGTCTTCCTCTTATTGCTTCTGTTCTGTTATGCTGTTAAAAGTGGTATGCTTCATGTCTGAAATCCATTTTCTGACCTTTAATATCCGACCTGTTTCATGTTCAAATGGCCAAATCCAGCCCTCTTACATCTACCCTACAATGTTATCCTGAAAATAAACTATCACGTCATCGACATTTCGAAGCTACAGGCTAATGCACGATTCACTCAAAACAATATGAAAAAATAAGTATTACATTTGACAGAGTAATCTAAATGCTAAAGAGTTAAGCCTACTAATTTATTGAAATTAGATCAAAAAACCATTTTTACAAGGTGCTCAACAATAAGGGTATTACTCTTTATTCTCTTTTACTTGTTTCAGTCACTTGACTGTGGCCATGCTGGAGCACCGCCTTTAGTCGAGAAAATCGACCTCAGGACTTATTCTTTGGAAGCCTAGTACTTATTCTATCGGTCTCTTTTTGCCGAAGCGCTAAGTTACAGGGACTTAAACACACCAGCATCGGTTGCCAAGCGATGGTGGGGGGACAAACACAGACACACAAACACACATACATATATATATATATACATATATACGACAGGCTTCTTTCAGTTTCCGTCTACCAAAT
>NC_068998.1:10812001-10822570 GCF_001194135.2 Octopus bimaculoides | reverse complement strand
TTATGTGGTCACTCTTGAAAATAGCAACCAGATCTCTTTCAAGTAACAGCCATTTAACAAAACAAGGCTAGGACATAAAAGACAAAATTAATCATGGTTGTAAAAGCCCTTCTTGAATCAGGACTGGTTTTGAGCCAAACAACAACTATGCATTCATTATTTTCTGTTGTTAACTGAACCACTTTTACTGTAGTAACTTTGAAATAAAACATTTTATAAGCTTTTGGCTATCGACACAACACAATGCTGGTGATCTTATGGGTTCAATCATTTTCGTTCTCTCTTTCTCCACCTCTGTCCCTCACTCCCTTATTATACATTATGAGATTTTGGTATTGTCTTGAGTATTTTTATAGCAAAACTATCAGAAATATTATTATAATTTTTGTTTGTTTGTTTGTTTTTACAGCATGACAAAAGTGTGGAATGTGCTCCATATGGCTCAAATGAAAAAGATGCAAACGAAGGCAATTATATTATGTATGCTAGTGCCACCTCTGGTGATAAGAAGCACAACAGTATGTTTTCACCTTGCAGCAAAGACAATATTACACGAGTACTTGATGCTGTTATCAATTCAAAGAATGGGAAAAAAAATTGTTTTGTCCGTGAGTAAAACTGAGAATCTTTTTAAAATGTTATTTTTAAATTGGATGAGATCTTAACTATACTCAGAATGAGTTTATTTTGTCAACACTTGACATATGAGATCTGAAAAAATGCAATAATATATGGAGGTTGTCTAAAACCACTAAGCAGTTTTGGAAGAAGGCTTCTGGAAACAGAAAAATTAACAAGTGTAGGCATAGGCTTCCTTACCACATGCTTCCAGGTTCAATCTCATTGCATGATACCTTGGGCAAGTGTCTTCTACCAACCAAAAACCTTGAGAGTAGATTTGTGTGATAGAAACTGAAAGAAGCCAGTTGTATTTTTGTGTGTTTATGTATATTATGGTATTGATTAGACTATCAGATGTTATACTTCACTGAATTGAACCAGTGCTTTTGTTAATGATATCGGCATAATGACTCTCTCTAGACACAACAAAATATTAATTTCATCCCAGGATTTAAGGCAGTCACTCCATTCTACTCCTTATTTTCATAAAGTTGTCCCCATCTTCTTCTTTATGGTTTGTAATCTTGTAGGTGGCTTGGTGACCTCACTAGTGCTAATGGTACACACACACACAAAAAAAAAGCACTCGGTCTATGCTGTAAAGTGGTTAGCATTAGGGAGGGTGTCCAGCCTTAGAAACCATGCCAAAGCAGACATTGTAGTTCGAATGCAGTCCTTGACTCCATTGGATCCTGCCAAGTTGTCTGACTTTTGCTGGTGTAGAATATGGATGTTAAATGATGATGATAAGTTACTTTTCACTGATTTTTTGCTAATATTTTTCATATTCTATAGACTCCAATGCAGCGTTCTGTGGTAACAAGCTTGTTGAGGGAGATGAGGAATGTGACTGCGGTTATGAAGAAGATTGTGTTAATAATAAATGTTGTTATTACCGTGGTAGCAAAGAAGGAACCCAGTGTACTTTGAAAAGTAATGCTAATTGCAGGTAATTCTTTAACTTGACTACAAACCATTTATGGTGTTGAAATGGTAGAACCGATAAAATGCCATGGCCAAAAAACCCTTGTGATATTTAGCTTTGTCTTTCTACATTCTTAATTGTAACCCTTTTCCTTACCATATTTCTCATGAAATAGTGTCTTTATTTCAACTAATTTTGAAAATAATGAATTTAGTGAAATAACTCTGTCATTAATTAAGCTGTTGTTTAAAACAAAGTAACTTAAAATTTCGATGAACAGTTTTAAATTAGATCTCTTTGATACAAAGTTTGCATCATTGAACCATGGGTGATCTTAATCGAGTTGATATCAAAAGGGTTAAATTCATTGGGAATTTCTTAATACCTTTCTCTTCTGGATCAATAAACTAAATACCAGTTGCACTCTGGGGATACATTGAATTGATTGTGGCCATCTTCACAAATTTATAGTTTTGTGCCAATGGAAGAAATTATTATTTACAGCAAAACTTAATGATTCTAAATACATTCATACAAGAAATATTTTAATATTCTGAACTGCTTAGTAAATCATACTGCAAAGCAATATCATATGATTTTAAATGATTATCCAGTCTCCAACAAATAGGTGAAAGACAACAACTCCTGAACATTGTAAGAAAAGTAAAAGCTCATCTATTATGGCCATATTCACAGAAGCAGAAGTCTAGAAAACATTATCATGCAAGGAAGGGTAATATATCGTTGTTGGCACTCCGTCGCTTACGACGTCGAGGGTTCCAGTTGATCCGATCAATGGAACAGCTTGCTCATGAAATTAACGTGTAAATGGCTGAGCACTCCGCAGACGTGTACCCTTAACGTAGTTTTCGGGGATATTCAGCATGACACAGAGTGTGACAAGGCTGACCCTTTGAATTACAGGCACAACAGAAACAGGAAGAAAGAGTGAGAGAAAGTTGTGGTGAAAGAGTACAGCAGGGTTCACCATCACCCCTGCCGGAGCCTCGTGGGGCTTTAGGTGTTTTCGCTCAATAAACACTCACAACGCCCGGTCTGGAAATCGAAACCACGAGTCTGCTGCCCTAACCACTGGGCCATTGCACCTATATCAAGAGGCAGACAAAGAACACTGGATGGACAATATCAAGCTGGTTGGTCAAGAGTAGCAAAACAGTTGGAGACCTTGCACTTAATTGGGAAGACTCTCATTGGGGTGTGTCACCATTGTGCTGCAGGCATACAATACATGGCGAGTCTCATCTGAATGAAAATATCAAACTTGTTTTAATCTGGGGAAAATAATAGAAAAGAAGCTTCTGTATATTCAGGAAGTTTCCATGATGCCTTTGCTATCAAATAGTTCCATTTCATTCTTTTAACCTATCCACGTCAATAATGGAAATTTTAGATATTCGCCATGCTTGAGGAGACCTATTGAGTCAAGAACATCAAAACCAAAATCAAATGGAAATTGTAGTTGTGATCCCTGTGCCGGTGGCATGTAAAAATTGCCATCTGAACGTGGTCATTGCCAGCCCCCTCTGGTCCCTGTGCCGGTGGCACGCAAAAAGCACCCACTACACTTGGAGTGGTTGGCGTTAGGAAGGGCATCCAGCTGTAGAAACACTGGCAGATCAGACTGGAGCCTGGTGCAGCCTCCTGGCTTCCCAAACCCCAGTCGAACTGTCCAACCCATGCCAGCATGGAAAACGGATGTTAAACGATGATGATGATGATGATGTTTCTATTGAGTATTTTCCAACTGAAAATAATTATTTTCTTTTCTATTTCAGTGAAACATCGGGTCCTTGTTGTGATGGGGACAAGTGTACTTTCATATCTGATAAACTGTGTCATAAAGAAGAGGAGCAAGGATGCACTTACAATTCTTCTTGTGAATATCCTTTATTGTGTGTGATTATAGTTTAGTTTTTGGTCAGTATTATATTCTATAATGATGGTGGTAACTTCCAGGAGAACTGAGCCTGAAATCTAACTTGATCATTGATTAATAACCATTTTGTTCCATTTTCATCGCATTGCAAATGCTTTTGTAAAAAGAAAAAACACTCACATCCTCTTAAATCAACTTTGAAAAAAAATTGGTGCTTCATACTAGTATATATTAAGCAATTTTCTAAAACTGTTATTAGTCAGGTTATTAAGGGAGTTAATTTCAATCTCAACCATCCATGTTGTTACATTGGAAAAACACAACATCCCTATTAAGTTGGATATAAAGATTCCCTTTTGGTATTAATATTGTTTCTGTTTGCTATCAATTATCTTTTTAATACGCCCACTGGCTGTTTGTAACATCAGTGCCTGAATAGATCGTTGACAAGGAGATTCAGCTGTGATATTGCTACAGGATGCCTACCACTGAGGAGTCCAGGCAGGGCGAAATCATGATATAACATTTCTGGCAGGCTGTAGCAGACAGTTTTTATTTGTCAACGATATAAATATGAATGCTTTTTTGCACCATGAGAGGTCCTCTCAAGGTAAATAACACAATATCCTGTGTTCAAACACATTAAGTTGAATAAAAAGATTGCCTTTGTTTAGACTGTACATAACTAGGTACTGGCCATACTTTTATCATGAAAGTATTTGGCCTAGTAGTAGTAGTTTGAGTGTCATAAGATTGTGTTTTCGATTCCTGAACCAAGCAGTATTTTGTTTTCTGGAGCAAAGCATTTCATTTCATGCTGCGCTAGTCCATTCAGCTGTAAATGAGTCAATGATAACTGGAAAGTTAACCTTGTGATGAACTGGTGTTCCCGTTCAGAAGGAAGTGTTGTAATTTCTGTTACGTATATGCTATGGGAATATGCTATGTCAACCTTATGAGTCCTAGAGCTCATAACAGACCCAAGTCTAAATGCTTCTTCTTACAGTGCTGGATGTTTTTGTGCAGATATTATTTAACCCCAGGTGAGCTGGCAGAATCATTAGCACGTCAGGCAAAAATGCTGAATCCATGTACAACTGCATAAGATAGTTGTAGCCTTTGTCTTTATTTTCATTAATATTATCTTTGTAAATTATATTTGTTGCTGTTTGAATTGTTTCTCTGATATTCTTGTAAAACCATTGTGAGTTTCACTTTTCTTTAACTGTGTCTCACTGGTAAACGTGCGACTTGTCCAACTCCAACCTTCAAGAAAAACGAAACACTATGCAACCACAACAGCAAAATTTGCCTCGATGGTGTAAGTAATGACATGTTCTATCTTTCATTTTAACTTTATTGTAGAAACACACAGCTTTAACCCTTAAGGTTTCCGATTATTCTGTCAAATGTAATGCTTATTTATTCACATTTTTTTGGATTTATCCTGCACTATGTTATAACCTTGATATTTCGATGATGTGATTGTGTATGTTCAAAATGACATTCTAGAGTAGGTGTGAGATATCAGATCTGGCCAGTGTGAACATAAAGCAAGCAGAATATTGTGGCCGGATATGGCTTGTTTAAGGGCTAAAGGGTTAATCAAATGGATGATAAAACATTTCACACACTGAAACATTTCATAAGTCAGAAATAACTCTACTGATATCTCATCAGATGAACCAATATTTGATATGGCAAGGCATCTCTGAGAAATGATCTTTCTCTATGGGAAGTAAATGAGAAGATAGTATCTTTTCCTCCTTTCTTCCTCCCTCTTTTGTGTCTCCCTCTACATCTATCAGTTAGTGTGTGTGTTTAGAATAAAAAGTTTCCCCTCCCACTCTCCACTGTCTCCTTCCCTCGACCAAGGCTTTGGTCGTCCCGAGGCTATAGTAGAAGACACTTGCCCAAGATGCCACGCAGTGGGACTGAACCCGGAACCATGTGGCTGGTAAGCAAGCTACTTACCACACAGTCACTCCTGTGCCTACATAATTTTATCCCAAAATATACATAAAACAAACAAATGAATTCAGTTTACTATTTCTAGAAAATTGAACAATGTTCCCTTTCTCTATACCAACGTTTTTCAGAGGCCTTTATGCTGGTGGTTAGCTCAGGGTTACTTAGTGTCAAACACCTTAAATTTTGGTTAAACAGATTCACATTAATCTCTGAAGATGTTCGATTTTTGCTGTTTCTTTATTTTCATATATTTTTTTTCCTTTCAGCATTGCATTGGATCTGTGTGTCGCAGAATTAAATGGGAGGAATGCTTTCTAACCCCTCCTCATAATGATGAAAACTTTGATCGTGAACTACTCTGTTACGTTTCTTGTAGTACGTATTATCCTTCATATTATCCATATCAGTATCAAACGATCATAGAACATGTTTTTATCAATTTATTGTTTTAGCTTGAGATGTACGAATAAATTCATTTAGTTAGCAGCAGCAGCACTAGCTGCATTATAATTTTACATTGTTTTTTTTTTGTCTTTTGTTTTTCTTTTTCTGGGCTGATATGGGTTGGATGAATCTGCTGCAATGCAGCTTCTCATTCATTACTTACTGATCCTGGTGTAGCCATCTGGTTCACCAGTCCTCAGTCAAATCGTCCAACCAATGCTAGCATGGAAAGCGGACGTTAAACGATGATGATGATTCCTCATCATTGCTTTCCATGACGTCCAGCATCCAGAGATCAGACCTCACACTGTCTTCCTTTTCTTTCATTGGTTTTTCTCTTCTAATTTGCTCACAAATTTTAATTTTTTTTTAATCTTTAGAGGATCTTTGCTTATTTTGTGTCTGAACCTGCCTAGGCATGGTGAATCTTGGCATTGTACACAGTGCCAAGAACTATTCCATGTCAGTTGGCAGATATATAAGCACTAATCAGCAAACGATCTGTTCACTAAAAGTATAAACAAAGGCCAGCTACTTGGCTAGACTCTATGATTTGGGCTACTTCTGACTGATGAGACATGTTGAAGCACTGGTGTCCCAGAATCCTCTGCACCAATGAGTCACGTGTGTTGAACACACTATCGTCATAAAAAAAAGAAACTCTCTTTTGACATACATTACAGTAACTAGCATATTTTGTGTCCAAATCTGCTTGGACATATTAAGAATATGTATACATAAAAAGCACATTTCAAGCGTTGGGCCTCTTGGAGGCAATGACAAATGACTGAGAATTTTGGCAATATGCCATGTTTGGGAAGAAGACCCATCAAACCAAGTGAAATCATAGTTGTGTGAGATACTGGTGTCACGCATCTGGCACCCATGCCAGTGGCACGTAAATGCACCCATTATATTCGTGGAGTGGTTGCTATTAGGAAGGGCATCCAGCTGTAGAAATAGATGTTAAATTATGATGATGATGCAAATAATGATTTTTAGATCTCTATAATGTTTACAATTTATCTATTTCACAGTATATCATTCATTTATGATACTGTACTTTTACTGCAATAAAATTACAGTAATCCTCTGTAATGGATGAGATATATTTTTTATTGCAACTGGTGCTTCAAACAGTACCCAAGGGATGTGATAAACCATAGTTCTGTACAAGACATTTGAATAACACTAGTGTATAGTAATATTTCTCTCAATTTCAGTAAAGATTGTGTATTCTTGGTAACCCATAGTGATACTTATGAAAGGAGCCAGCTTGATAAAAATGACTGAGATAATAGAAATACTATAATGAATGAAATCAGTGCTAATATAATCTTAGAGACAGACAGGTTGATATAAAAAAAATGGGACTTCTGTCTTCTTAAAACAAATCTCATTGTTTTCACTATCTCTCCATATTCACACTTTCATCATGATGTAACGTTATCATATATGTTTTGTTTAAGTGTATTAAAGCAACAGGTAACTTGTGTTTCAGCCAAGACAGGAAAAGAATGCATTAGCTCTAAAGATAAAGACAAGGTTAAACGACCTGAAAATATACAATTTCACAATCTACTTAGAGAAATAAACCAAAATATTGACTATGCTCCATTGAAACTTCCGGCAGGTAAGTAAATATTCTGATTGAATCACTTCTGTTTGTTTCATACGTTACTTTAATCCTTTAGCATTTAATCTGGCCCAAATATTCTATGTGTTATGTTTGGACCAGACAGATCTGGCCTTTCCCATCTGTCCTACAACAAGTCATTTTAAACATACACAATGACTCAATCAAATTCTTGGAGTTGCAAGATAATGAATGATAGTGCTCATGGACTGGCTCTTGTGTGGGTGGCACATAAAATACACCATTTTGAGCGTGGCTGTTGCCAGTTCCGCCTGACTGGCCTTCGTGCGGATGACACGTAAAAGCACCCACTACACTCTCAGAGTGGTTGGCGTTAGGAAGGGCATCCAGCTGTAGAAACTCTGCCAAATCAGATTGGAGCCTGGTGTAACCATCTGGTTTCACCAGTCCTCAGTCAAATCGTCCAACCCATGCTAGCATGGAAAGCGGACGTTAAACGATGATGATGATGATGAATGTGAATCATGTATTCATAACAATGTGAATAAATAATCACTATATTTAACAGAGCAATCTGAATGCTAAAGGGTTAAGGCCGTCATTTTTTCAATCTCCAAAGAAATAGGGAAGTTTGACCTGTTTGTGTGTCTGTTATATATAGGTTTACAAATATTAAAGGTAATTGTTTCTGAGCATTTAGTTCCATCTGTTATGTCATTTCTCTTAACAGGATCTCCATGTGATAACTTCCGTGGCTACTGTGATGTCTTCCATCGATGTCGACGAGTAGATGCGGAAGGACCCCTGGCTCGTTTGAAGAATTTGATATTTAACCCTGAAACTCTTCAAACAATCAGAGAATGGATTATTGTATGTATTACTTTTTGTTTAAGCTGCTTTATGTAAAGTATATATGTGCATACACACTCACACACACACACACACACACACACACACACGTAAGCAAATGAAAGAAAGTAGCACTTAACACATTTAGTGTTGAAGTTACAAGTATTTAACAGTTTTACTCAGCTCCACGTTACTTGAAGTTTCTTTTTTATACCCTGAGAACTTTGATATGGAACCAAGTCAAACTGTGTGTGTGTGTGTGTGTGTGTATAAAATGACAAATACAGGAGTTGGACAAAATAATAGAAACACCTTAAAATTTCAAACAAATTTATTTTAATATGGGGTAGGTTGAATTCTATGAAGTATGGACTCGTACAAAGTTTGAATTGTTTCCAAAGGAATTTTTATCCATTCTTCAGCTAAAACAGTCTCCACTTCTTGATACACCAAACATTTCGGTTGTTTTCATTATGCTAGTGCCTGCTGTATCAGCACCAACAATTTAACCTGTTTGAAAGTCCGATAGATCTGTCATTTTAATTACCTTTTCCTGATGATACCTGAGAAGAAACAGCAGTTTTATCAAAACATATTAAGAAACACTATAATAAGTCAAAAAACATTAAAATAAACAAGCTTTTGACTGTTTCATAGATATTTCAAAGTTATGATGCTATGATGCTTCCATTATTTTGTCCAACCCATGTATATAAAATAAAATTATCTGTTGCGTTGCATATATATTACAAATTTAATAATTATTTTGTTTTTGTTTTCAGTGTTATAATCTTGTGAAAGTTTTGTTCTATGAATTCTCAAATTTTGGTTTTGTACAATTTTTAAATCAATTTTTCAAATGTTTAATTTCAGGTTCACTGGTGGGCTGTAATGTTAATGTGTATAGGATTGGTCTTGTTCATGGCTGCATTTATCAAAGTCTGCGCTGTGCACACTCCCAGCAGCAATCCACGCAAGCCGGCTGCCAGAAAACTCAGTCTGCCTTCAAATCGCCTTCAGAACAGGCCAATGTCTGCTAGACACCATGTATGTCAACGTTATGATGGTCGCAGATTTTATACTAATTTATTGGATCCGCATTACTGAAAAATTCTTTGATTAGTTTCGTTTATTTACAGTTATATTTTATAGCTGTTCTGAAATTGTGCAAGTAAGACAATATTACACAGACAACCCCGCCTTAGTTGTCGACTTTACTTGTACCTTTTAGTTTTACCAACTCATCCTGTTTTACCAAAGATATTCTGCTTGGTCATAGGCACTTAGTTTTCATTTACAATATGAATCCAGCCATACGTAAATATCTTAATTCATTATTATTTTTGGAGTCAACATATTTCCTTAAGCAAAATAGTTATAGCAATGTAGCTATCTTAAGGTGTTTCTACCAGCATTTACTGCCCCACCCCCACTTACTCGCTCTCTCTCTCTCTCACATAGTAAATATTTTGTAGAATTTCCTGCAGATTTTTGATGTTTTGCAATATTTGCACAGCACTAAAGTTTCTTGAATAATGTGTATTTTAAAATATCATTATTTTACCTCCTCTTTTTTTCCTAATATTGTTTTGGTAAATATGTGTAGAATTACTGTTAAGGGCATCCAGCTGTAGAAACCATGCCAAAACACAGAGGAGACTGGTATGGCTCCCTGCCTTGTCAGCTTCTGCCAAACCATTCAGCCTATGCTAGCATGGAAAACAGATGTTAAATGATGATGATGATGATGATATGTTACATAAAAAAAAAGGTTACCTTCTTGGGTCATGCTGACTCATAAGGGCCAGTTTCCCGGTTTCCATGGCATATATAGTCCCCGCCTGGATGGGATGCTGATCCATCGCAAGTTTACTCATTTTTACCCTCTAAGTGGACTGGAGCAACGTGAAATGAAGTGTTTTGCTCAAGAACACAACACGTTGCCTGGTCCAGGAATTGAAATCACAGTCTTACATTCATCAGTCCAACACCCTAACCACTAAGCCACATATTTCCATATGTTATGTACATACACCTGACAGCTCCACATGTGTCAATTTCTTTGTATTGGCTCATGCTGTATGGCTACATAACTGTTGTCTGCCCAACTTACATATACACACATTCACCTATACACTCATCATTTATTCGCCTTTACATTTACTTTTCCTTGCTGGCATGAAGTGGGTGCTTTTATGTGCCACCGGCACGAAGGCCAGTCAGGAGGTACTGGCAACAGTCATGCTTGAAATGGTGTATTTTACG
>NC_068998.1:10810156-10811991 GCF_001194135.2 Octopus bimaculoides | reverse complement strand
GCAACAGTCATGCTTGAAATGGTGTATTTTACGTGCCACCTGCACAGGAGCCAGTCCAGCGGCACTGCCAACAAATTCGCTCGAATGTCTTTTCACGTGCCAGGAGGGCGATGTTGGTAATTGATCACACTCAAATGGTGCTATTTACGTGCCCCTGGCACGGAAGCCAGACAGCTGGTGCTCTGGCAACAATCACGCTCGGACGGTGCTCTTAGTGATCTACTGGTACAGGTGCCATCACGATTTTGCTTTCGCTTGCCCCAACAGGTCTTCGCAAGCCGAGTTTAGTGTTGAATGAAGAGACGTTGGCATGGGTGCCAGTCTACAAATTTAGTCTATGCCAGTAGGTGTTTATTTAGTTTCGTTTGTGCGATCCATTGACTAACACAATTTTGTTTCTAACTTCATTTTAATTATCTTATAACTATATATATGAATAAATAAATCCACTTAATTATCTTATATCTGTGAATAAATCTACTTCCAATTTGTAAGCATCATACATGTTGATCTTTGCGTGTGAAATCAGTTTCAAGAAAATTAACTTTTTTTTTGTTCTTTTTTTTTTAGCAGCCTCCGCCTCCCTATCCTGGTGATAATTACTCAGGGCCACATATTGGACATGGCAGAGGCCCACGCTATGATTCCCAAGATTACAAAGGACCAAAATCAAAAGGTGGTGCTCGTGGAAAAATGGAAATGAGACATTTCCCAAGATCTTAAGTTAAACATCCTTCCTTTTTTTTTTTTTTTTAGTTTTTTTTTCTTCTCCCATCCCCTACCTATTTTGTAATTAAAAATTTGAAAAAAAAAAAAGCAATGAAAGATATAAGTTAATTTGCTAAGCTTCTGCTATTGAAAGAATGTCTTGGTTGGAAAAAAAAAGAACAAAAAAAAAACACATTAAAATCTGAACATTTGAATGTAAAATGAAAATAAATTTTTTAAATTAAAAAATAATAACAACATCATGGCAAACTTTTAAATACATATGTAAATAAGATGAAATATGTTTTTGAAATTTTTTTTTTTTTTTGTTCCCTATAATACAAAATTTTTACAATGAAAAATGCATTTGATCAGTCCTGTTAGCTTGCCTTTCTCTAGTGTATTGATGTAGCGACTGTGAGTGGCACCTAACCAATAGCACTTGTCACCCTACATCTAACAACACTTCTTCCAGACTGTTCTACCACAGCTATGCTGCAAAATAACTTTTTTTACTCTCTTAACTGAATTTCTCCCTAAAAAAATCTTTGGATTTTATTTTTATTTTTGTTACATTTTTTTAGCTACCATTAAAAACTTAGTTATCTTCTAGTTTTTATCTTCCCCCCCTTTTGTTTGTATTTTTTTATTTTTCTATTGTTCCTTTCTCTTTTTTTTTTTTGTTTTGTTTTGATTTTACCCAACCACTGGTATTTGTTCTTAACCACATTCCACCTTACACCACTTTTTTTTGTTTTAGGCTTTGATTTTTTTTTTTTTTTTTTTTGAACTTTGTGCTTGGATAATAAAACTGTATCCATTCTTAGCTATCATGTTTGAGTTATAATTTCCCTAGCAGGGTTTCTGTTACTGTATAAGGAGATAATAGCTTTGGTCTCTTGGACGCTTTTGTCAAACCAACTCAAGATAATTCTTTCAGTAATATTATATGAAAGCAACTATCAGTTCCTTGATATTCTTCTATCATGAAAATTTCCCACCAGCTCATTATATATATATATGTATATATATACGTGTATATATACATATGTGTATGTATGTATATATGTAGAAACATGTATATATATATATATATATATATATATATATATATATGTGTAGATATA
>NC_068998.1:10809270-10810135 GCF_001194135.2 Octopus bimaculoides | reverse complement strand
TATATATATATATATATATATATGTGTAGATATATATATATATATATATATACATATATATGTGTGTGTGTATATATTTAGATATATATACGAAATATTATTATGGAGGCAACACAGACGAAGTCTAGAAGAACATAATTAAAACACGCATCCAAAACTTATATAAATACATATATTCTCTATAAAATGGAAATAAAATTCCAAAATACATAAATATATATATAAATAGACAATATCAATGCAATGCATAAAACATGACTGAATTTACATAAAAACGATTGGATTTAAGAAAATATAATTTCTAAGTACATTTAAAATCATATATTGTATGATGAAATTAAAAATTTAACTTGAAAGGATATAGTATTAAAGACATATTAAAACCAACGAAAGAAAAAATATATAACCATCACATCTACGGGCCGTTTCAGAGATGTGCCAAGGAATATGACATATACCATATTATTCATCATGGCATATGTTACATCGCCGCTGACGGTTGACCGGCCCTGGTATCTAGATGTATTTATGAACTTTGTGTAACATCCTGATGAGGGGAGTACCATGATGAATAATATGGTATATGTCATATTCCTTGGCACATCTCTGAAATGGCCTGTAGATGTGATGTTTATATATTTTTTCTTTCATTGGTTTTTAATATGTCTTTTTAATACTACAGGGTGTCCACAAAGTCTGGGTACATGAGGATTAACACTTACTTTAAGTAATTATTATTTCGTATATTTAATTGTTTATGTTGTGATTTTATTTACTCCATGTACCCACATGGGGATTAACACATACTTTAAGAAATTATTATTTCTTATATTTAATTGTTTATGTTGTGATTTTATTTACTCCA
>NC_068998.1:10808775-10809260 GCF_001194135.2 Octopus bimaculoides | reverse complement strand
TCCATGTACCCACATGGGGATTAACACATACTTTAAGAAATTATTATTTCTTATATTTAATTGTTTATGTTGTGATTTTATTTACTCCATGTACCCAGACCTTGTGGACACCCTGTATATCTTTTCAAGTTAAATTTTTAATTTCATTATACAATATATGATTTTAAATGTACTTAAAAATGATATTTTCTTAAATCCAATCGTTTTTATGTAAATTCAGTCATGTTTTATGTATTGCATTGATATTGTCTATTTATATATATTTGTGTATTTTAGAATTTTATTTCCATTTTATAGAGAATATATGTATTTATATAAATTTTGGATGCCTGTTTCAATTATGTTCTAGATTTTGCCTGTGTTGCCTCCATAATAATATTTCAAATGTAGCTCACTAGCACTACATTTTCCTTCTGTATTAATGTGAGTTATTGTTAATAATAAGCTCTAATTAAACTATATATATATATATATATATATATATA
>NC_068998.1:10808316-10808598 GCF_001194135.2 Octopus bimaculoides | reverse complement strand
TTTTTTTATTTTAGTTTTTTTTTTTTTATAATGGGTATCCATTATTGCTTAATACCTATTTGAGTAATAAAACATCCAGGGAAATAATGTGTAAGTTCAGCCATGTTCCATTGGAAGGCTACTGTCATCTTATAAAAATCTAAACTAAGTATTAAGCAGCAGCAACAGCCCACAAACCCTGGCTGAAGCCCCTTTTGATTATTTTTAAAAAAAAAACATTTTTTTATTTTTCATCTTCCATCAAATATTCTCCACCTTATTAAAGTTATGTAATCAACTTTT
>NC_068998.1:10804115-10807466 GCF_001194135.2 Octopus bimaculoides | reverse complement strand
GTCAAGCAAAGTTGGGGGGACAAACACAGACACACAAACATATACACACACATATATATATATATATATATATATATATATATATACGACGGTTAAGAATTGGATCAGTCTGGTTACAGAGAAGAAGCGATGAGCAAATTTCATATCTGCACATTTTCTGATTTTCATTCAAATCATGTGGTACCCATCTGTCGAGAGTTTTTGATTTTCCAATCACATGCAAATGGTTGCAGGCAGTTTTCTGGTTAACTTGAAGTTCTTTTGCCAGCTCTCCAGTGGTTTTATGTGAATCTTTCTCAATGACGGTCTTTAATTGACCGTCATTAATGACAGAGGGGCATCCACTATGCTCATGTTCTTCAAGGTTCAGGTCTCCACTGCAAAATTGTTTAAACCATTTCCTCACCAAACATTTTGTTGATAACATGACCAGTTTCAGCTGCTTTATGTCCTTTGAAGTTGAATAGCAAAAATGCTCGAATATTGTGCTTTGACAGTTCCATTGAGATAATTGTAACAATGGTGAAAATAATATCAATGTTAATTGATACATTTGGGCAAGTCTATGTCTGTATTATTATTAGACAATTTCAAAAAAATGTTTAAAAAAAAATTCAAACCTCTGTAAAAATCCAGTACAAATTCTTCATAGTTCAAAGCGTTGCTTACTTTTTACTCAACCTGATATATAGAAAACATACATACACACACACACACCATACACAGATATTTGGACTAAATGTGACAGTTTGCATAAAAGAAAATACAATATCCCATTCAAAAATAAAATTATTTTGAAAAATCAAAAAATATCAGCTTGACTACAGCTGTGAGATAACAGTTCACTTAAAGTAACTGGCCTCTGCTTCCACCACAGTCCCAAGACTCTGCTAGAACCAGGCACATATCTTCCTCACTGTGTCCTTGGAATATCTTTGAATACCATGATTTTGGCCACCATCTTCACCTTGGTGCTGCAAGCAGAATGAAAGGTGTCTTTTGTCCTAAATGAAACGAGCAGCATGCCAAATTCGACCCAAGAAACGATTCCAGAAATCTGTTATGTGCTGCTTTTTTGAAATCCATAATTATATCACCAAGTCCCTCATTCTGCAGTAAGTCATTTATTTTGGTTAAAAGTCTTCTATATGTGTTTTGACTTCTGTCAGAGAGCAATGCAAACAATTGTGGGACATCAAAATTATCAATTTTAATGTGAAGTATATATAACCAAAACAAATATACCAGAGCTGCACTTAAATGTTCCATCTGCCACCCAGTTCCTGTGCCGTTTTAACTGTCGAAGTGCTTTGTCACTTGCAAATATTAGTATTCATTTTGAATCTTCCATCCTGCTGTCATACTGTAAAAACGTTTCATCATTGTCAAGGTAAGAATAGAAAACCCAACATTTTTAATTTTGGGCAAACAATAGAGAAACGAAAAAGAATATGTATGTATGCATACATGCATTCATGTTTGTATGTATGTGTGTGTATGTATGTATGTGTCGTTACGATCAGGCAAATTCTTAGGTATAAAAAGAGATGAACTTCTGAACGTAGTAACAAAATTGTAAAATCAGTGAATTAACATTCAAGGATGAAATTATGTAACAAAAATGTATTTTATATAAGTCAATTAAAGGATATATTTGATATTTTAGTGATCCATTTGCAAATAAGTTAAATATCCAAAGAATTTAATGTCCAGTATTTGATTGTTCAAAGATATGTTGTAAACGGTCCGATCCGTATGCAGCTCTCTTTTAATCTTTTTTTAAAAAATTTTTACTATCAACGCCAATCCGTTAAAAAGAGAACAGTTGTCTAGGCAACGTCATTTCAACTCTCATCGCAAAACGCTTATCTCCCCTCAACCAGATTTTGAAAACATTCTAAGTTCTCTCCCTTCGTTATATTTTCTCATTTGCACTGATTATAGATATACATTACATTTTCCCTCTCAAAGGAAGAAAGTTGAACGCAGTGAAAACCTTAATTGCAATGACAAAATATGAGAACTGCATAAGGGATACAAATATATGTAACATCCTGTCACAATCAGCTGACTCGAGATAGTGTATTCGCAATGACATTGTCTTTATCTTTAAAATGTTGAATATTGAGATTAAATTCTTGCAAAGCTAAAATATGGTGGTTGAATTGTAATGTAGTGAAAAAATCAAGAAAGAATTTGAGGGTATAGGCCCCTGCGAGGGTGAAGTTTAAAATATGAATGGACTTGGAATTTACTGAACCATCATTTTGCATGGTGTGCACTCGAAGTAGATGAAAAGCTTTTCTGGTGTCGTGCATATCTGATGCATTATGACCATTAAGTAGAGAATGGAAATCCACGAGAAGCATTCGGAAACGATTTCGCTGAAAGAGGTGTATTCGGAAACAGTGTGGAAAACAGATGTGTTAGATATATATAGATCTGGGAAAGGGAACACAAATGCTAGATGTGCATGCGGTCGCAACGATAACATTGATTGCTGTAGCAGGTTGGTGAGTGGGGTGATGTGATGGCGTATATTAGTGAACAAATGTTATTCATTATAGAAGTTATGTGGTGGGAATCGATGTGTTCGGGATGAAACTACATTCAGTTGAGAGCGGTACATAATTAGATGTCTTTTAACGATGTCGGCAGCTTCACAAAACCATTTGGTGAATAGGTGAAGTAACACAAACTCTCCTTCACCTGTTAATCAATTTGGTGGGCTTCGCTAGAGATCTTACGTACTCCTAAGATTTTTCACAGAATCAAGTTATGTTCCTAATAAAACGTTGACCGAGAATCACTATGTACAAAGATGCGATTAGCTATATTTCATTTCAAAAATATTCCTGTGTTTAAGGATGAAGATCAAAGTAATTGTAATACATTTCACATTACAAAATCACTAGTTTTCTACAATATAAATTCGGGAATTTGAAGATGTTATTTCTACTTGTGAAAGATATCTGAATCTTGTTGGTATATTTCTCACTTATATTCTTGAAGCTGAGTGACAGAAATACAGTGAGAGCCACTTATTCTAATCACGTATAATGTTAATAGGTTATTGTCATGAAATTTAGTCTTTTTACGGAAATCCTAGGTTGATTAAGTTAATTGTAAAGACAGGGTTATTGATATCGAATGACATTTGTCAATAAGGAATCAAAATAGGCGTCTTCAAATGTAAGGTTCACTAAAGCGCCATTAGCTACTTCGCCTTTGGCTCTTATGCTTCCTCTCCGGTAAACATATCTACTTGTTTATTGTAGAAGTTACCTGAAGATTTTTAAATGAAACTTGCAACAAAACAACAAGGAATAGCATGCATAAACATACGAGTAA
>NC_068998.1:10792280-10804015 GCF_001194135.2 Octopus bimaculoides | reverse complement strand
CCTACCATTGAAGAAATGGACTAGTATCTTATTCACTCATACCAACATTTGATAAAATACTGTGATATATCTATTACTCAGTACTCTTTTCATACTAAATCACTTTATGTGATTTCTTAAATTATTCTCATTCGTATCAGTTCAACAACATTGTGAACTTTCATAATTTATTCATTCATCCCATTCACATTTTGTAAAACAATCTCCAAAATATTTTGTATGTATTTTTAGAAGAATATAATTGATATTTTATTTCACAAGAGTCTCGTCGTTATTTTATATTCGTTTATTTCTTGTTTCATATGAAATATTACTCGTATGATTATGCATGCTATTCCTTGTTGTTTTGTTGCAAGTTTCTTTTAAAAATCTTCAGGTAATTTCTACAATAAACAAGTAGAAATGTTTACCGGAGAGGAAGCATAAGAGCCAAAGGCGAAGTAGCTAATGGCGCTTTAGTGAACCTTACATTTGAAGACGCCTATTTTGATTCCTTATTGACAAATGTCATTCGATATCAATAACCCTGTCTTTACAATTAACTTAATCAACCTAGGATTTCCGTAAAAAGACTAAATTTCATGACAATAACCTATTAACATTATACGTGATTAGAATAAGTGGCTCTCACTGTATTTCTGTCACTCAGCTACAAGAATATAAGTGAGAAATATACCAACAAGATTCGTAATTTATATATTTTTAGTTGTAATTTTCACCCTTTAAAAACAAGAAAAGAATTGACAGTACATTGTTAGAGAGAAGCCACTTTTCTTTCAATGAAGCATATAAATATTACATCTAAAATCTTATGCTAATAATTGCCAAATATACATATTTACTGAATCATATCAGTACTTTCAAGTAAGCAGCAAGAAATTCACCGAAATATGAAGTAAATTACAAGATATTATTAGCAAGAAAGCACATGTCTATAGCTGGTTCTTTTCAGTCATCAATAATTTGTCATATTGATTAGACTTGGTAAATTACTTCCCTTGAATTTTGTTGTGTCCTACAACTGAATGCATTTTAGAGAGAGTTTAATTGTTAAATATATATAATAATAGTTAAATAAATGAAAATATTGAGAGAAAAGAATAGTAAATGATTAGATTAATAAAAATATTTCAGGACTTTTTAAATTTTGCGACGGAAAAAATAAATATTAAGAAATGTTACTGATATAAAATCAGTAAATGGTTTTAATGAAACCTGTGTATAATCAAAATTATAACTTGGAAAATCATACTTACCTGGCACAGGGGTAAACCATGATCCTCAAGGTGGTTCTCCCAGAGTGAGGCCCTTCCATTGCACTCCGGTTGGGTTGACCTTTGCGATCGCCCCAAATGTGGGCGACTCGGGTGCGCTATTTCTAAGTGTGGGGTCTGCGTTCGCGCTCACCCCGTAAATCAAACAAAGAACAGAATTACCCTCCTCTAAGCAGTGTCATCAAGCAACACGAATAATTAAAACTATTCTGTTGCATAAATATGGTGAATGGTTTGACTGCTATTTCTACAAAGGGCATAGTATATAATAAGAAGCAGAATCTATGCGGTTACTGAAGCGGCTAGAAATAGCAGCCAAATATAACTCGATATGTTACTATCTTAAAAAGGAAAACATTGCTAAGCTGCAAGAAACAGCAAGCAAATTTCCCTCATATCATCGTCTTAATAACGAACACAATGGAGTGTGTGATCTTAATATAAATTATAAGTTGGTAGACATGTCAAATGAGCACCCGACATTATATTTTTCTTTCAAAAATTTTTTCGAATTATTGTTTTACGATTTTGCTCAATCACCCATTTTTTTAAAATCCTTTATTTATTTATTTTTACATCCTACGTGTTAAAATACGGAGATTAAGATTCTGAAAATAAGCCCCCATCCTTCCGCTTTTGGAAACCCATCGACCATCAGAAAAAACATTTTTAACTTGCCGTTCAAGCATGCGTAGAGGCCTACTTCTGAATCAACACACATGTGAGTGAGTAAGTGAGAGAGAGAGAGAGAGAGAGCGACCTCAATATGATCACTGAACATGCTAGAAATAACAGCCAAATCTAGCGTATTATATAAAAGAAATCAAGTATTTGATAGTAATAGTCCACTATAAGAAAAATATGAAGATTTCGATTCTTAAAAATATTTTTTCGTCTCCGGCATTCGCCCGTCTGGCAGAAGTAAGGAATGTATCAGTACAGTTGTTTTTGCTCTTTTCCCAACCGCCAACCGTTCCAGTAACCTGAAATTGCATAAGAATCTGTGGAATGTTGCCATGCATGCAGAATGGTGTTTCTTACATTCACAGAAATATTAGAGAATTTTTTTTTTTCTAGCGCTCTTTACTGCTCGATGAATGGACGAAAACATTCATGTAACCCTGCTTTCTTCGCTCCGTACTGGCTGAATGAACGGGTTATTCTATTATTAGTATTCTAGTTTACATTGAAAATAACGTGGAATTAAAACAATAAGTAACACGTAGTATCAAAAAAGGTTTGTCAGTCCGCCTCATGATACCAGCGGACAAAATGGGACAGCCAGTGGGGTTAGTGGGTGCAGGCGATGCACTGGAACAGTCACTTTCACTCATGGGGCTCGCACATGCGGATAGCTATCTCAGCCCCGAGAGTATGTGAACCGGTATGTGGTCTGAGAACGCTCTCCACTACCCCAGGATCGACCACAAACCTATCAGATTGCGACCGATACTTCGACAATTTGGCTATCTTTCAATAAAGGCAGAGGCATTACGAAAGTGTTTGTTCGGCAATTTCCGTACAAACTTTTTATGTCTTTAATTTTTCTTTTCAGTTGAATCGCTTATATTTGTGTATATATGTATGTTTATGTGCGTGTATGTATATTTGTGTATGCACAAATACACATACATATAGAGTACTTATACATACATACACGAACACATAATGCATACACAAAATCAAAATATAAATATAGCGATTCAGCTGAAAAGAAAATTTTAAAATTCAACGGAAACTACCGAACACTTTCATTATCCCTATCCCTTTATAATCCAATAGTTGTTTATAAGCGCAGGCGTGGTTGTTATGCTAAGGTGGCTTGCTTCCCATTCTAGCGGTATTAGGATCAGTTCCAGTGCGTGCCACCTTGGGCATGTGTCTTCTACTATAGTCTTTGGAAAAGAGGACACTGTCAACTAGAGTATATGAGCAAAGATGGAAGGAAGTGATGAAAAAGGTGGGTGCTAGTTGCCCAAATTAACCATCGAAGAAATAAAAAATTATCTGCTGGGCCGTATAAGCTGCTCGGCTGGAGAATGTAATTTCTTTACTATTTTAAAAATAAGAACAAAAGACGGATCTGTTTTAAGTTCTCATTAATTTTTTTTTTTTAAATTATCAAATTGTACATAATAGTCAAAATCAAATTGTAAATAAGCACGATCTCATTCATTTTATGTAATTGTTTGTCCTGTACTGTACTCATCTATGTTCGATCCGTAGTGATCATAATAAAGATTCATACTATAGTCTTTGCACGCCCAAATGATTGAATGAGTTTACTTTCAAGAAGTGTTATGCGATGGGATGGAGGATATTCTGAAAACCAGGACAGCAGACGTGTTGAGCACACATCCACTATTATTGAAAAAATATATATTTCGGCGCTCTCTCGTTTTAAGTACATTTATCTGCAGGAT
This sequence comes from Octopus bimaculoides, assembly GCF_001194135.2. Classification (NCBI taxonomy): domain Eukaryota; kingdom Metazoa; phylum Mollusca; class Cephalopoda; order Octopoda; family Octopodidae; genus Octopus; species Octopus bimaculoides. The sequence continues at coordinate 10,800,318 of NC_068998.1, read as the reverse complement.
TGATAATAAAACATCCTTCAGAAGTTATAAAAATAAATTTTATAAAGATAATTAATATACCTAATTTTATTTTGTATTAAGATATCCCTTCTCTACCCGTTTTTCAGAATGACCACCCCACTCAACCTCCGGTGGTTTTAAACCCGGACGTTTGTCGAGCCAACAGATGAAACAAAGGTGACTTCAACGTAATGACTCGATATGCTAGAAATAAACCCAAATCTCTGAAAACTAAGCTAATCCAAAATGTAAATATTTCGAATCATGCCTCTCACCCATTCGAACGAACCCCCCACCGAAATATCGAGTAGGTCGAGGAAACACAAACGTAAAGAAATTTTGCAGATAGGGGTCCTATCATTTTATGCATTTAGGAATTAAACGACAGAAGTAGATGGAAGGGAATATTTCTGTTCTTTGTTTGATTTACGGGGTGAGCGCGAACGCAGACCCCACACTTAGAAATAGCGCACCCGAGTCGCCCACATTTGGGGCGATCGCAAAGGTCAACCCAACCGGAGTGCAATGGAAGGGCCTCGCTCTGGGAGAACCACCTTGATGATCATGGTTTACCCCTGTGCCAGGTAAGTATGATTTTCTACGTAAAATTTTCAATATAAACAGTTTCCATTAAAACTATTCACTGATTTTATATCAATAACATTTCCTATTATTTATTTTCTTCCAGTATAAAATTTAAAAAGCTCTCAAATATTTTACTAAACAAATCATTTACTCCTTTTTCCTATATTTTAAAAAGTATTTCTATTTAATTTACGTACATTATATGTATCTATTAATTAAATGCCTTTTAATAACTGATTCAGTTGTAATCTACGACATTATTCAAGGGAGGTAATTGAATAATTCTATCGTGTTTATCATAATTTATTCTTGATGATTTTCACTCCTTTTAAGTATTCGTGTTATTGAAATTGAAATACTTTACGATGTGCTATATTATTCCTGATCAGAGAACATACTACTACCTACATGCATCTCTTTTGTCTTAAATATGTATTTTAGCGTACCGAGTTCGCAATCTCATTTTGATTGTCTTTTAATTTACTATCACACTTCTCATAATTTACTCGCAAAACTGTGGGGGAAGAAACCACACAGTCTCATTTTCTTTCCGTATAAATATTCATTCATAATTAATTCATTGTTAAAATGTAATATTATGGTGTTAACTGATAGTCTAGTGGCATACCTATACAACTGTGCACCGCCGATTTTTGTTACTCCATAACTTTCAGAAAAATTTATATCTTTTAATGAAATTGTCTCCGAATACTTTTCAGATGGTGTAGATCACTATTATATCGGAATTTATTTTGAAAAAGTTTTTCGGGGGTGGGAGAGGAGTTTCAGGTAATCTCCAGAAGTCTCCTTAGTTTCCTCTAACTTTAAAAACTGGATATTTTTAGTGAAATTTTCTACAGATATCTCACTGTAGCTGAAAAATGTTTCGGTCGCATTATACCTCTTCAGCGAAACATAATAATTATTCTTTTCTACTCTAGGTATGTATGTGTATGTGTTTGTGTGTCTGTATTTATCCCCCCAACATCGCTTGACAACCGATGGTGGTGTGTTTACGTCCCCGTAACCTAGCGGTTCGGCAAAAGAAACCGATAGAATAAGTACTAGGCATCCAAAGAATAAGTCCTGGGGTCGATTTTCTCGACTGAAGGCGGTGCTCCAGCATGACCGCAGTCAAATGATTGAAACGAGTAAAAGAGAGTAAAAGAGAATAAAGAGTATCAAGTCAAACGGCACATTGATATGAAATTAACAAAACTTGACTAAATAAAATAAAAAGAAATTTAACATAATTTATAATCTGTAGGTTTTTCACAACCTGCTGGAGTGTCTTTGTGATATATTTACTCACCATGCAATTAAAGAGAAGAAATTATTGTAATTAGTCATTACTCATTTTACCCCATTTAGATGTCATTTTTTTTTTTGAAACTTGAAAATGATCAAATTAAACATTAATATCGGAAAAAATTGGCCTGGAACCCAACAAAGAAAAGAATATTGTTTGTTAAACACTAAAACTTAGCAGCCTCATTAAAAATCGGATCAAAGCTGAGGAAAAATTTCTTGAAAAAAGAGGACCTGCCACCTGACTATGTTTTGAACACTTTCAACCTCAACAACAACTATGCTAACCAATCTTTGCTTCTGAAGACGATGCAGCAGTACAAAATAATGATGATGTAATGCTTGTAATGCAATGATTTCAAACGGGTACAAAAATAGCTAAGAATCAGAAGTTACTCATTTTGCCCCACCCTCCTATATTAACACTTTGCTGTTTATTTAACCATTAGCACAGCTCAGAGATTTCTCGTGAACTATTTTAAATTCTCAAAGACTCAAGCTGGACCAGAGTAGACGCGAACCAGCCAACCTATGTGCATGCGAGCGTCTGTTTCGTTTTATGTTTGCAAAACTATGCACGTTTACGTGCATGCATTCCTTATCAGTCTGTAAACTCTGTGAAGTTCTAGGTCTCAAATCACACGGTCGAATATCTCGGCTGGTTGGATTAATCGATCGATCCTCATAATATATCATATTATATTATGTTCTTCTGATGAGCTAAGATAGCACTTTGTTATTGTTTTTTTATTGATTATGTTTTGAATCATTTTATTTCATCTTCATTTCACATCTACTGATTTTTATTATTACCTTTTTAATATTTCAAATTTTTCTTTTATTCTTTAAACAGTCTTTTTAAAATTTACCAATTTATTCCATTCATTAATTTTTCTTTCTTTTTTTTTCTTTCTTTTCTCTTGTTTTATCCTTCAATGTTTTCTCATGAAGCTTTATCAGTTTCGAATTTTTACTGGGGTACACATTTAGGTCATCACCGGAAAATTTTCGTTTTTTTTACTACCTTACCTTTCTAGGACTTCATTCTGTAAACCTTTCTTCCTTATTTAACAACTTCGACAGTTTTAACACAAAATATCTCACCAAAAATACCAAAGAAGACCAAACATTACTGAAGAATTTCTTAAAATAAGGAAAACAGGCTGAAAAACCTATAACAACATCACTTCTACTTTCTCATTTCAAACAAACGGCGGTCTGAGAGAGAGAGAGAAGAAAAGTTCGATTGAAATCGTATTTTCGTTTAATCGCAAACTGTAATTTCCTTGTCCACACCTTACTCGTGGGTTTATAAGAACACTACAGCCATGTATATTGTAGGCTTAACAGGTGGTATAGCCTCAGGAAAGACGACTGTCACTGACATGTTGAGGAATCTTCGTTGTAATGTCATAGACGCTGAAGAAATTGCCAACCAAAGTAAGTCCTCCACCCTAAAACTATATACACCTTCCAAACAACTCTTGTCAAACACCCACATATATTTCTTTTTCATTAATTACTTTCTCTTTGATATAAAGAATTTATTTTACGGGACACTGTTTAAAGATATTCATTATTATTATTATTGCTATTAACACTACTTTCTAAGTTCAAATGCTGCTGAGGTCAGCTTTTGCCTTTCGTCCCTTTCAGGGTCGATAAAATAAGTATTTGTTGAGTACTGTGGTCAGTGTAATTGACTTCTCTCTCCTCTTAAAATTGCTGGCCTTTAGAAAAAAATTATTATTTTATTATTAACATATTGCATCATCACCGAAGACTTTGTTTTCTTGACGGCTTTGTCAGTTAATTCCTTCCAAACCTTTTTACCTTTAATGAAGTTAAAAAAAAAAATAATACTAAACCCTCGAAACCTTTTATTTATTGTTGGACTATGAAGATATTGGTGGGGGGTAGTTTTTAAGATATTTCATAGTAAGTCAGTGTATTTGAACCTATATTTTTATAACCATAGCAATAAGCACAAACACAGTAATATTAAAAAGTTCTGTTCATCCCATGGTGCTGAAAGGACTAAATACTGAAACATCGCCGTCTTTTAACTGTTTCATGCTATTTTGACAACTGGTATTGTTTCGAATAAAGGAACAGCTATAGTTCTGGGTTTGTTCTCGTCGGCAACCCATGATGAAAGGCGTCATGGCCTTGACCACCACAGCTTTTCGTGTGTACATCAGGGGTTACATTTTAATGCATTCTACCATATTTAAGACATCTTTCTGTGAATTGAGATTTGGCTGCTATCTCTAGCAGGTCGAGCGATCGAATAGAGACTTTTAAAAAAGAAAACAGTACCAAAATGGGCATAAAATATACTATTTTCGATATAAACCCACATGACCAGAACTAATCACTGTCTTGATCGATTTCTTGGTTGATTGGTTATTTTATCTTAGGTCAGCCATGGTCAAGCGACCGATCATTTAGAGGGTCTCCCTCGATGTCTCATACGATTCATTAATTGGTAACATTACAGCCCTTTTCAGTTGTTCATTAGAAAGATATTTCAAATGATTGCAATATTCATATCATAATTTTCTAATGATTTAGTTGTCTTTGATATAGAAAGAACAACCTTCCTTTCGGATTAGCATTTTCGCCCTCTCTCTTAATGATATATATATCAATGAATTTCTCTTAATCTCACAGCAATTCCAGAACTCCTTAGTTCATCATTCTAATATTTCTTTTCACAAGTCATGTCCCCTCATTTATAATAGCATGGAAATGAGTGCGTGACATCCAAAGGTTTCCACTCCATTAAAAACGAGGTGGAACTAATATGTATATTCCGTTTGTTTTCGGTTTTATTCAAGAAACTTTAGTAGTGCCAAGAGTTTTAACTCTACATTCGAACTGAAAAAATACAGTATTATTTTTCTTAATGGTGATAATAATGGTTACTATCATTTTTACCAATAATACTTCATAGAATTAAACTAAACTGCCTTCAGTTAGTTTTGAAAATCTTTGTCGTTTCTGTGTGTGTACCTTACTAACTCAGCCCTTGCGTTTGTTTTGGGTTTCAGGGTTCAAGAGGTCAAATTTTTCATGCTATCTAGTTTATTTGTTGACAAAACCTGATTGCTGTCATTATTTTTTTAAATTTTGTATATCTGTTGAAACATCGTAAATGGAGAGTAAACCAAAGTAAATAAATATGAAAACGAAAGCTAAAATAATGTTCAGTGAAAATACAATTGGCGTGTTTATTTTTCAAATGGTGTATATTTTTAAGTGTTTCATTTTATACCATCGCCTGTTAAAGCTGCAAAGTTCTTTTTTTATAGTAGTTTATTGATGTAATTTCAAATTATTTCTCAATATCTATTACGTTTAGATTAATTTTTCACATTTTCTTCAACACTATCTTTTGACTTTTGGATTTCTTTTTCAATCAAATCTTGAACCGTTAAATTCTGCAAGACATTATGACCTTCACCTTTTGCCATTGAGTCACGTGGATTAACATTCAATCTACTAGAAATAGCAGTCAATTCAACTCTCAAATTACACCTTGGCATGCAAAAAAAAAAAAAAAAAGCATGGAAGGACACACTGGCTAATGTCGTCCATAGTACTCTATATCTGCCAAAAAAAAAAAACCCCTGATGATGATGACAATGCTTTGATCATAAGGTTTTGATTAGTCAGCGCCGACTTAAAATTACGAACAATCCTTCTGTTTGATGTTTTGTTAAAATGGTACAATTAACGAGAATTGGGCATTATTTCAATTCCTTTTCCCCCACTGCTTTGTTTCAAATCTAAAGCAATTTATTATTTATTTTACTTACTGTTGTTGTCATTCATTGAATTGTTGTTTTTGTGTAGCCCGAGGTCAGCTCTGACCAAGCAGACCCATACCGAAAAGCCTTCCAGTTGTGACCATCCTATCTTTTACTTTGTAGATATAGTATATCAAGGACTACATACAATTTCCAGTGCATCCTTTATATTTTTCATGATGGTAGAGTGTGATCTAAGGGAGACTTGGGTGCTATTACTAGCTACTCGAATGACTGCATAGACGCCTTTTTTGTAGGTTGGTTTCAAGGTCAGCCTGACAATACAAACCTGTGATCAAATGCACTTTAGCTGTGATCATCCCATCTTTATAGACATTTTATTTCAGACGACATGAGCCATTAATCTTCTTCAGATGTTTTGCACAGAGCTTGCACTAGTGGACCTACATAGTCTTGGCTGGTAAACATTGTCCTGCAGTGCAAATTGCATGAAAATTTTCTCACTTCCATGCATTCTCCACATTCAGCAACCTCTCCTAGTAACATAGTAAAATTTCCATACTTCTTTCTTCTTGGGATCTGTGAAAGCAAGTGCATCACCATCATTCTATACACACTTTTCACTTTTCCTCAGTGACATAGTCATAGTTAAACTGTATCTAAAATAAAGATGAGACGGCCACAACTGGAATGCCTTTGGTCATGAGCCTGCTAACTCTGTTAGGGATGATCTGAGGTTAGACAATAACAACAACACTGTCTTTGAATCATGAATAATACAAAAATGGACTATATACCTGTTGTAATTTAGTTATCTATAGTCCGATGATATTTCGGAATACAATTCCTTCTTCAGATGGAGTTGCTTAGACTCCATCTAAGAATATCTGAAGAAGGACTATGGATAACTAAATTACAACAGGTATATAGTCCATTTTTTGTATTATAGTGCATTGTTGTACCATTCAAAACTTTTTATTCTTTACAAGCAATACACAATGCTTCAAGTGAACTACAATACTCTCCTATGAATAATACATTTGTTAGGGTTACACTTAGTTATTTGACTGACAAACTGCATGTCAAGGATCTGTCTGATTAGAATTGGCTTGGAGCTGCAACATCATCATTTTATTTGATGGTTTGCTCATTCAGGATTGACCAAAATATATATACCACAGAATAATGTTTACACTAATTGCTTTTAAATTTCCTTTATACATCTGAATATCTCTCATAAATTGTGTATCTTCTCACAACACTCTGTCTTGCCTACAAGACAACAGAATATTGTGTGACGCGACAATTCAGTGCATAGACAATTCAGCACAGGGCATCTTATTGACCTTGGGTACTCTGCGTAGCTTTAATACTGAGATTGAAAGGCAGGAGCGAATCATGCCTACCTAATCTACAAAAAGATTAAATATTTTGCATTTTATGCATAGTAATCAGCGTTACCTTCATAATTTTATTGAACTGGGTGCATATTTTGCCAGAAAAGGAAAAATGTTGCTATCGATCTATTTTATTCAGGGAGTTTGAAACAGGAATGAGTTATGCGGCCACCACTTAGAGTTGCAGCTATTCCACTTGATGCCATTGCTATGGCAATGTTTCATTTGGTGCAGTTTAGCCAGAAAAAAGTTGATGAAAAAATGTCTTGCCAGTTCTACCTGGAGCATCCAGATAGGGAAAAAACCCTCCTCTTTCATTTTCAATGCTCGAAATAATGGTCTTATAAACACTCAGCACGTCCCTGGTTTCATATGGGTGTGTGGATATATGTTTGTTTTTTTTTGCTGGTGTTTGTTTCATGTATATGTATGCTTTCTGCTTATTTATAGTTAATCTATTCTATGACTGTTGTGTCTGTAGGTTGCATGTGTTTTAGATATGCAACAAACACCAATATAATGTACTAATAAATGACATATATTACATGTGCTGAATTGTCGGTACTCCAGAATATTGAACTGTCCAACCCTTAAAAAAATATGTTTAACTTTTATATGATACGTGTCAGATTTTCACTAACCTTTAGGATATAAATTGTAAGTTTTAAGTGTTAGGAAAATAGATATACAAAAATAAATAAAAAAGACTAGGTAACCATAGCTACTGTATTGGCTGGTGTGTAAGACTTGGTCTCACATAAGACAAACTCCTCCTTTATCTGGGGTGAGGTGGGGAACAAATTTAATAGGTTGCATCATACCTTGGCATCCCATTTGTTATACAGTCAGTCACATTAGATGCATGTCAATTCTTTGTTACCTTTAAGAATTAAAAAGAAAGTCTTATTGGTGCAGAAGTGGCTGTATGGTGAGAAGCTTGCTTCCCAACCACATGGTTCTGGGTTCAGTCCCACT
>NC_068998.1:10790804-10792180 GCF_001194135.2 Octopus bimaculoides | reverse complement strand
CAGTCATGGGGCACTGGCAACGATCTCGCTTGAAAGTCCTTACACATGCCGCGGTACTATTTAGTTTAGTACTTCTTTCAGCTTCACATTCTGTGTCCAAATGCAACCAAGGTGAACTTTACCTTTCAGGTGTCAATAAAATAATTGCCAGCAAAGTAATGGAGTCAATGTTATTCTCATGCCCCTTCCCCTAGAAATTGTTGGCTTTATGTCAAAATTACTTAGTTTAACACTAAGACAGTGGATTGGTAGTATTGTTACAGCATCAGAAAGACACATACATAGATATCATCATCATCATCATCATCATCGTTTAACGTCCGCTTTCCATGCTGGCATGGGAAGGACGATTTGACTGAGGATTGGTGAAACCAGATGGCTACACCAGCCTCCAATCTGATTTGGCAGAGTTTCTACAGCTGGATGCCCTTCCTAACGCCAACCACTCAGAGAGTGTAGTGGGTGCTTTTACGTGTCACCGGCACGAGGGCCAGTCAAGAGGGCAACAGCCATGCTAGATATATATACGTATATATACAACGGGCTTCTTTCGATTTCCGTCTTTCTAATTGACTCATGAGGTTTTAGCTCAAGGTGTCATGCAGTGAGACTGAACCCAGAACCATGTCATTGCTAAGTAAGTTTCTTAACCACATGGCCATACCTAAACCTGTATGTTACTTTTGTAATATTTCTTCCTTGTTTCTGCAATCTAAGAATTTCTTTGAATGTCTCCTTTTTATTCCAGGTCATCAATTTGTTATAATTAACATTCCATTGTTATATGAAAATAAGATGATGATATCCTACATGAAATACACAATTGTCGTTAACTGGTAAGGCAACCCCTATTTTGATTTCCCTCTTTGCAACTTAATAATGTCCTTCATTGTTTTGGGGTGTGCGCATATGTAAATGTACATGTGTGTGTGTGCATATCTAAATGTACGTGTGTTCGTGTATGTAAATGTATGTGTGTGCATGTGTAAATGTATGTGTGCGTGTGTGTAAATGTACGTGTGCATGTGTGTGTATGTGTATGTACGTGTGTGTGAGTATATGTATGTTTTTACAGTTCTATATTTAAGAGATGAGGAATTATTTACATTATTTACATTATCTACATTTGACGGATATTCGTCCTCATCTTGTTTGTTGTTAACACAACGTTTCGGCTGATATACCCTCCAGCCTTCGTCAGGTGTCTTGGGGAAATTTCGAACCTGGGTTCTCATTCCTATCGATGTTACTATTATTATTATTATTATTATTATTAATCAGGTCGCTGCCATGAATCGAACTCGGAACCTTGGGGTTAGTAGCCCGCGCTCTTAACCACTACGCCATATGCCCGTGGGCATATGGCGTAGTGGTTA
>NC_068998.1:10789419-10790014 GCF_001194135.2 Octopus bimaculoides | reverse complement strand
CTAGCTGTTAGTATGCATTTGAGCGTAACTGTTAGTATGCATTTGAGCCTAGCTGTTAGTATGCATTTGAGCCTAACTGTTAGTATGCATTTGAGCCTAGCTGTTAGTATGCATTTGAGCCTAGCTGTTAGTATGCATTTGAGCCTAACTGTTAGTATGCATTTGAACCTAACTGTTAGTATGCATTTGAGCCTAGCTGTTAGTATGCATTTGAACCTAACTGTTAGTATGCATTTGAGCCTAGCTGTTAGTATTCATTTGAGCCTAGCTGTTAGTATGCATTTGAACCTAACTGTTAGTATGCATTTGAGCCTAGCTGTTAGCATGCATTTGAACCTAACTGTTAGCATGCATTTGAGCCTAGCTGTTAGTATGCATTTGAGCCTAACTGTTAGTATGCATTTGAGCCTAGCTGTTAGTATGCATTTGTGCCTAATTGTTAGTATGCATTTGTGCCTAATTGTTAGTATGCATTTGAACCTAACTGTTAGTATGCATTTGAACCTAACTGTTAGTATGCATTTGAGCCTAGCTGTTAGTATGCATTTGAGCCTAACTGTTAGTATGCATTTGAGCCTAGCTGTTAGTATGCATT
>NC_068998.1:10786070-10789239 GCF_001194135.2 Octopus bimaculoides | reverse complement strand
CATGCATTTGAGCCTAGCTGTTAGTATGCATTTGAGCCTAACTGTTAGTATGCATTTGAGCCTAGCTGTTAGTATGCATTTGAGCCTAGCTGTTAGTATGCATTTGAACCTAACTGTTAGTATGCATTTGAACCTAACTGTTAGTATGCATTTGAGCCTAGCTGTTAGTATGCATTTGAGCCTAGCTGTTAGTATGCATTTGAGCCTAGCTGTTAGTATGCATTTGAGCCTAGCTGTTAGCATGCATTTAAGTCTGTGTTAGTGTGTGCTTGGGTCCATGTGTATATGTGTCTGTGTGTGCTTGTTTATGGTTGGGTTTATTATTACTCCTACCTGAATAAGTTACTGTCTTACAAGTGGTTGCAGCAGGTGTAACTCTTATCTTCTCTAACCGTTTCAGCACTGAAAACCAGCAGATTGAACGGCTCCTGAAACAAGGCGACATTACAGAAATGGAAGCCATGTCTCGGATTAAGATTCAGATGAACTTATTCAAAAAAAGTGATCTAGCCACATTCATCGTTGACAATAGCAGCAGTCGTGAGTACACACAGGAACAAGTGGAGCGTATTGTCCGTCTGTTACGTGCCTCGAAAGCCCAGTGGAAGTCGCGTTCAATTTTCCTCCTTGGCTTTGTTTCCCTGTCTGTGGCAGCAGCTGCTGTTTACTACACTAAGTTTAAGTAACACTAATTCCAGCTGCTAGTCTTAAGGGAAAGGGCAGGGTCTGGGATTCTCTTTGTTTGCGGTGTGGAGCATCTAAAAATTTTCTTCCTTTTTTTTTTTTTTTTTTTTTTTAGCAAAGTACCTGTTATTAGTTATTTCAATAATAGGTTTTGATGAAACCTAAGGTAGTGTTAAATAAAGCTAACATTGTTTCCCTAATCTCTTTTTATTAATTAATTAATAAATTAACTACATTTCCAGAAGCATGTTTTGTTCTTGCTTCCTAGATTCTTTGAATATCGTAGCTTCTTGTGCAACAGAAAAAAAACCTCTTCATAAATTAGGGTTTAAACTCACAGCTCTTAGTAATTAAAAAACACAAGATCTTTTGTATGTGGGTGTAGGTGCTATGCTATAAAACATTAAATCCAGTAAGCCAGGAACTGCTTTAGTTGCTCTAAACTGTAGCTCTGTTACTCGTTGCTGTTACATTAGATTGAGAGCAACTTCACATCATCTGTTAGTAAATGTTTTGAACAATTTTAAAACATTTAATCACTGCTGTGTTCTAGACATCACTATAACTTCAGTTTGCTGTCAGCTTCACACTAAATAGTATGTCTGTTTTGTGTAGTGTTTAATTTTTGATTTTCCTTTTCAGTTTTGAAATTCATATTGTTGGTTAAAAAAAAACAAACAAAACATATGTGAGTGGACTGTCTACTTGAATGATGTTATGAGGAAACAATATATGTTTGATGTATTCATCCAATCCATGCTAGCATGGGAAAATAGCCGTAAAACAAATGAACAATTACAACACTAAATATTCTACAGCTATTTTAGAGAACAAGTTCTTCCATTCTGTACTCAAGAAGTACCATTTATTTATATTTTTTTTATCGTTTCTTTATTATTTTTTTTCTGTTGGTATTTTTTTAGTGAATTTACATCTGTTGTGTCATTTTTAACATTACAGATTGTATAATTCTCAATTTGAAATGTTTTGTTAATTTAGTAGAGGTTGCAAACTTGATCTCATGTTGTTGATGAGAGGCCATGATCGTTGATAGCCTCTCGGACATACAGGAATAATTTGCTTGTTAAGGCAATAATAATCCAGGATTTTGGCTTCTTGGAAGACACGTTGTGAAATTTCCTGCATGTTTGACAGTCAGGTGTAACTACCTTTTAGAAATTTTAACTAATACTCAAACAAATCAACTTAGATTTGAATTTGGAATCTCAGAAAAAGGAGAATCTTATTGCTATTTACTGACTTAGGAAGCCAAAACTCTAAGAATGTGTAGGAGAGGATTACAGACCAATGTCTTGTAATAATCTGTCTAACAATTTGATCTCTTCCACTTTTTACTGCAACTTTACAGAGGCAATTTCCGGGTTATTCTGACATTTTAATATTGCTCCTCTTCCATTTAGATGGTTTTTTTTTTTTTTTTGTGTTTTCAACAAGACTATTCCTCAATATATTTATTATCACTTTTAAGGCAGCAACTTGGCGGTATCGTTAGCACTCCAGGTGAAATGCTTAGCGGCATTTCATCTGTCTTCACGTTCTTAGTTCAGGTTTCGCCAAGGCTGATTTTGTCTTTCATCCTTTCGGGGGTCGATAAAACAAGTTCTAGATGAGGACTGGGGCCAATGCAATCAACTCACCCACCTCCCCCGAAATTGCTGGCCTTGCGCCAAAATTTGAAACCAGTGTATTATCACTTATTCAAGAAATATCTTGTACTTAATGACCACCACAATATATTTATTTATCTATTTATTTGTCTTAGTCTAATGCTAACTTAAATTCCACTCAGACAATGAATTGAGCATTTAGACATGAACAGCAAACAGTTTTTTTTTATTACTATCATGAGATCTTCCAAAGAACCTTAGTTGTTTTTTTTTTAATTTAATTTATTTTGATTTATGTATTTTTTTTTTTACAACTTGAGGTTTATGAAAACAAATATATTTATTTATAAAAATTGTGCCAACTTTTGTTCTTTTTGTAAAAAAAAAACATATTTATATACATATATTTATACTTGTTATTTATGCGTTTGTTATAGGCTGCTCCAACTGCAGTGTTTATCATTATTATTATTATTATTATTATTATTATAGTGTGTTTGGAACTTTATAATTTATACAAACTGTTTTACATTCCAACCAAAGATGCAGATATATGTTCTTTTTAAGTCTTGTGTCATTGAGTTTTTTGACTGGTAGTGTGTGTGTGTGTGTGTATGTATATATATATATATATATACATATATATATATATATATGTATATGTATGTATGTATATGTATGTATGTATATGTATGTATGTATATGTATGTATGTATATATATGTATGTATATATATGTATGTATATATATGTATGTATATATATGTATGTATATATATATGTATGTATATATATATGTATGTATATATATATATATATGTATGTATATATATGTATGTATATATATATATGTATGTA
>NC_068998.1:10784566-10785295 GCF_001194135.2 Octopus bimaculoides | reverse complement strand
TATATATATATATATATATATATATATATATATATATATATATCTTGTCAAGCTCATTAGAAATGAGTGTAGGTTGCACAAAACAGGGAGAGACCTTTTGCTTAGAATACACTTCAGATTGAAAAATTGAAGTGTTGGATTCACTGAAGCTATTTCCAAATATTTCGACACTTTAAAATCATTTTTATTTATTTGTTAATTAATTGTTTGTTATCATGAGATTAAAGAAAACATGTTTGTTTGACAAATGTCTGTGTGTTTGTTTGTTTTCTTTCTTTTTTCGTTTTAATTATTATTTTGTTTACTTACTCTTTTCAGTCACTGAACTGCAGTTATGCTTAAGCACCACCTTGTAGGGGTCAGTTGAACAAATCAACTCTCCCCCCACCAGCGCTTACAGTCTGGTACACATTCGGTCAGTTTTGTTTACTGAGCTGCTAACTTAAGATGTAAACAAAACAACACTTGTTGTGAAGTGATGCGATTGATGGACACACACACACACACACACACACACACATACCCTTTAATTTTTTGTGTCCAAAGGGGTTTTCAACTCAATATTTGCGTGCTATAAGGTGGCAAGCTGGCAGAATCGTTAGCACCCCGGGTGAAATAATTAGTGGTATTTCGTCTGCTGCTACGTTCTGAGTTCAAATTCCACCAAGGTCGACTTTGCCTTTTGTCTTTTCAGGGTTGATAAATTAAGTACCAGTTACGCACTGGAGT
>NC_068998.1:10780727-10781930 GCF_001194135.2 Octopus bimaculoides | reverse complement strand
TATATATATAAATATATATATATATAAATATATATATATATTAAATTAATAATATACATATGTATATAATTATATTAATGGAGCTAGGACGAAAACCACCTATCCCCAGTGTTTTGCCCTTACTCTCTTAGTATAATTACATACATATGTATATTATTATTAATTTAATGTATAAATTGCCTATAAATTTTTATAGTATGCTGACTACTTGATAAAAATCATTAACGTGATTTTTAGCCTAATATTTTATTATGAATTTATATATATATATGTATTTATGTATATAATACATATATATATATATCCATATATATTTATTCTTAATAGAGTTCGGGATAAAATCACGTTAATGATTATATCTAGTGGTCAGCATGAAATAAAACCTTATTTATTTATTTATTTATATGCTAAATAAATAATTATGTATATAACTATATTAAAAGGGATCAAGAAAGAACCTTATCCAGTTTGCTAGGAGTTACACACATTTTATTAATGAACATCACGAAACGATAATGTCAGAGGAATTCTGTAGCATGTGAATTATCTTCCTTGCATTATTTACATTAATGGAAACTTGAAACGGTTTTCGGATATTTGTGAGTAGACATAGTCCATAATCAGCTGGGAGTTATTTGAATTGGCTTCGTTTACATTCAATAAAGTGTCTTGCTCGAGGATACAACGTACTGCTGGATATCGAACTCATTACCTTACGAGCGTGAGCCGAATACGCTAACCAGTAAGTCACGCGCCTGCACTTCCTAGAGCTCTCTCTCTCTCTCTCACTGTATATGCATAGGATGCGATGGGTAAATTGTCGCCATATTATATTTTTAATTTCGCGCATGCATATCGTTTGTTTGGTAATCTTCAAGTTTAGGGGAATAAAAAAAATAAATATAAATATTCAAGGGAAGTAACTGAACGTCTTACCAGTATTCTCCGTACATCTCTGTTTATAAATAAATCACACACGTGATTTGATTGACGTTAGGGTTAGGGTGTGATTAATTTATTAACAGCTAGAAGAAAACGGATAATACTGGTAAGTCGTTCAGTTATTTCCCTTGAATTTTTTTTTTTTTATCCCCCTAAACTTGAAGATTACCCGTTTGTTTTTGATTTTGTCAACTACACAGTATAGTAAGGTCAGTTGAAAAGTAGGGTCAGTTGGGCACCATCTGTGAGAAAGACAGCACC
>NC_068998.1:10776835-10780473 GCF_001194135.2 Octopus bimaculoides | reverse complement strand
AAATATTTTATTGTCCTTCTTTATATACTGGCTGCTGCTGCTGCTTTTTTTGTTGTTGCACATCTCTGGACATATGAGCGAGACAAGTGTGGAAATTTGAAAAGCAGTCGCTTACGACGTCGAGGCTTCCAGTTGATCCGATCAACGGAACAGCCTGCTCGTGAAATTAACGTGCAAGTGGCTGAGTACTCCACAGACACGTGTACCCCTTAACGTAGTTATCGGGGATGTTCAACGTGACACAGAGTGTGACAAGGCTGACCCTTTGAATTACAGGCACAACAGAAACAGGAAGTAAGAGTGAGAGAAAGTTGTGGTGAAAGATTAGAGCAGGGTTCGCCTCCATCCCCTGCCGGAGCCTCGTGGAGCTTTAGGTGTTTTCGCTCAATAAACACTCACAACGCCCGGTCTGGGAATCGAAACCGCGAGTTCGCTGCCCTAACCACTGGGCCATTGCGCCTCCACTCCAAACAATAATAAACAAAAAAAAAATCAAAACGAACAACCAAACAAATTTAGCTGCAATATATCGTTTATTGTTATCAGTTTTAGATTTATATAATCATCATTTTATAATTTTAATCAGTTTTAATCACTATTTCATTATATATGACTATCGTTACTAAATCAATTATTTTAATCATATGGTTTTCTTTGAGTAGTAGTAGTAATAGTAGTAGCAATACCACCACCTCATGATCGGGTTTTTATTTACAAACCACTAGGTAGAGTTCGTCAATTACTCGTTGTATGATGTTGTAACGTGACGCATGTAGTACCTTGCCTCCGCCGCGTCTCATTTCACGCAGACCTGTATCGTCTTTGCGCCCGACAGCGATGACTACGATCTTGGCCTTCTGGACAACGTGTATATGTTTACTCCAGCGTGCGATTTCCGGCACGTTTGAGATTTGACCATCAGTGATGACTATTACCACTCTCTTGACGTCTTTTCGAACGGTGTGTAGTGAGAGCGCAGAGGTTGACGTGAACCGGAGAGCAGCACCAAGTCTTGTTCCACTGTGTACGGGTCCGATCTAGAAATGGGAATAGAAACAAAAGCTATTGTAATAATTCTTTCTAATTTGGGCTCAGGGCCAACAATTTTAAGAGGAGGGATAAAATCGATTACATTGACTCCCAGTGCTCAACTGGTACTTGTTTTATCGACCCCGAAAGGATGAAAGACAAAGTTGACCTCAATGACACCTGAACTCAGAAAGTAAATAACCGAAAGAAATACCGCGAAGCATTTTGCCCAGTGGGGTAACAATTATGTCAACTTACTGCCCAAGAAGTAATGACAATAAAGGTGATTATACATGAGTCGCCATGATAGATCGCTGACCAAAACATTCAATTGTTTTTCTCCTTGTTTTCTCCATATTCTTTCTGTGGAAGAGCGTAGCTCGAAACGTTAAAGATTTTCTTATTTCCGAGCGTTAAACTAATACATCCTTTTGTTGTTTAGACCACCTGTCCTCGTCTGTTGTTTTTTTCGTAAATTCTCCCTAATTATACATGTGGTTCCCTCTGGCAAAGACTGTTAATAAAAGGGAGATAACCGTCCCCTCACACCATGAGGAGGGATTTGAAATTGAGGAATACATAAAAGAATGTGAATAGAGTTCACATATTATTTATTCATTTATTTTCTTTATTTCGAAGTTGTGATAATTTCTTGCTGGTAGCGATTATGTATAGCACTATTTAATTCTTTCTAGAAATCATCAAAATCTGTAACTTTTTCTTTAGATTTATTATGAAGTGAGACATTTCATTCACATTAAAGAGCGAATCAATTACAATCTCGAGGATATTTATGGCGTGTTTGTTTTCCTTTACTATGGTTTCGTTCAGAGGAACCTCATCTGCTCCATGGCAAAGAGAGAACTAACAGATAGTCAAAGTCAAGAAAAACGGGCTTTAGTGCATTAAAGCTTGTTATAGGGGCCCAACATTAAACCATGTTATCGGAGCCCAACACAAAAATATCACTGGGGATGATATTTTTGTGATATTATTTTTGGAGAAAAAATTGCGTTTTATATGCTAAGATTTACGGTCGGTTTCTTAATCCCGAACAACGATACTGTCTTGAATATAAACTGCCAATACTATTCTTTGAAATTTGGTACCCTCTCAAACAAAGCGAACGATGATATTCGAAGACGGGGGAAGAAATCACTGGAAGTCAATAAATACTTACCGTTTCGATAGCATCTTTGATTTCTTCCTTAGTCTTGGAGTCTTCAATGTAAAACTTATTGGTGACTTTAGAATTGAATAGCAGAATTCCTAATTGAGCTTGTGTAGGAGAAATGACCGAAGCGTTGACAAATTCCGTAAGGAATTTTTTGGTTTCGTAGAGTCCTTCTTCTCTAATACTGCTGGATATGTCAACCACAAACTGGATGTCAATAGGTTCAACTCCACAGACTAGCAGGGTGACAAACAACATAACATATTAACAATTCATTATAGAAAATTATATTTGATGTTATATAAATATATATATGATGCTATATCAATTGATATGTATTATTTTCTAACACTGGTTCAAGCAAAACTTCTTGCTGTGTGTTCAACAACCGACTGGTGGACAGCAGCGGGGAGAGGGGGAGAGGAGCGTTCGAGCTCCGAGCGATGCTTTGACGGGAATGCAACTTTTGGGTCTGTTGTATAAGCTTATATAGGCTTATGGGCCAGAGAAAGTAGATGCAAACTGAAGAACAGCCCCGGGCGGTGCACATTCCAACTACGCAACTTCTAGTGGGAATTGGGACAGGTTCTCCGTCTATTTCGACAAGGGGCATTCGGTTGTTTGACCAACTGAAATTAACCTGTAAGCGGTTGAGTATTTCGCAGGCACATGTAACTTTAACGTAGTTCTTGGGCTGAATCAGTGTGCCATGATCTGTCTAGATGTGAGACTTTGGATAACTTGCACAATCGTGAGAGAGAGAGAGGGGAGAGGAGAAGGACAGAGAGATAAGGAAAGACGATGAGTGGGAGAGAGAGAGAGAGGGAAAGAGAGAAAGACAGAGTGAGAGAGAGAAAGCGGGGAAAAGAGAGTAACAGAGAAGAATCGAACTCGGTAGTGCACTGATGCTTTATTTTACTGATATTGAAATGATAAAAGACAAAGTTCACATCAGCGAGATTTGAACTCGGAACGTAAAGGACATATTTAAATACGACAAGGTGATTTACTCGACCCTAACGATTCTGCAAAAAGTTTTAGGCCATCTTTAATATTTATGCTTTTGTAACATTTATCATTTATAAAACAAATATAATAATTCCCAAAATAGGCGTAAGGCTAGTAAGGCCAGCAGAGCCGAACATGCTTGGGGAGGATATGATCGATTTATCGACTCCAGTATGTAATTAATCAAATTGATATTTGTATTTTAAGACAGGGTGATTTTGATTTTTAAAGTGTAAGACCAATATATTTGCGGGCATTTCCATCTGTCTTTATATTTTTAACCACATGGTTCCGGGTTCATTCCCACTGCGTGGCACCTTGGGCAAGTGTCTTCTACTATAGCCTCGAGCCGACCAAAGCCTTGTGAGTGGATTTGGTAGACGGAAACTGAAAGAAGCTCGTCGTATATATATATGTATATATATAT
>NC_068998.1:10771428-10776543 GCF_001194135.2 Octopus bimaculoides | reverse complement strand
CGCTTGACAACCGATGCTGGTGTGTTTACGTCCCCGTAACTTAGCGGTTCGGCAAAAGAGATCGATAGAATAAGTACTAGGCTTCCAAAGAATAAGTCCTGGGGTCGATTTGTTCGACTAAAAGGCGGTGCTCCAGCATGGCCGCAGTCAAATGACTGAAACAAGTAAAAGAGTATACATACATACATACATACATGTATAAATGTATATATTATGTATGTACGTATTTCTGTCTATTAATGAGTGTGTGTGTGTGTGTGTGTGTGTACACACGCACACGACACACGTAGATGTGCAAACATACAGAAATGTAATTACGTCTCTCACAACCCTGTGAAATACAAACGTCGTTTCGACTTTACCTGGAACTTTCTCACATTCGGTCTTGTTGTCATTGTATGCGAATCCTTTATTACAGACACATTGCCAGACTCCTTCCCGAGTGATGCACTGTGAATTCTCCACACAGCCTTCAATATCAACAATTTTCTGTTGTCCTCTTGCTGTTCCGTCTTTTTCGCACACAGCTATCTTAGTGCAACCGGGTAGGGTCAAGTTGCTGCCCAACTGAAAGTAACATTGATGGAATCTTACAATGATAATTATGCAGCGATATATATAGGTGCAACTAAAAAGAAATCTCCGTTTCGATTTTGTTCCTAAGACAAAGCACACACACACACACACACACACACACACACACACACACACACACAGTGTCTCTTATTACTCTGAGTTTCGTCCGTTAATGCTCATGATCTTCAACCAAATTACGACTGAAGAAATGATGGAGGTTGCACATCTATACACATAGGTTTCCGGTTGTAGGGAATAACAAGGAGGGGAAAATGTGATAAAAGGGTAAAAAGGAAGTAGAATGAAGAAAAAAGAGGACAAAAGAAAGTGAAAAAAGAGGACAAAAGAAAGTGAAAAAAGAGGACAAAAGAAAGTGAAAAAAAGAAAAGAAAAGAAAGTGAAAAAAAAAAGAAAAGAAAGTGAAAAAAAAAGAAAAGAAAGTGAAAAGAAAGAAAAGAAAGTGAAAAAAAAGAAAAGAAAGTGAAAAAAAAGAAAAGAAAAGAAAGCGAGAAAAAGAAAAAGAAAATATGTATACTTGCATGTATCTATTGGTCTCTGATTATTGGATATAATTTACCAAATTCGTTTAACACTGAGTAAATAAATAAATAAATGCGCCCTTTTAAAGCCTAGCCAGGCTCATGGGCCCGGTTTCCCGGTTTCAATGGCGTATGCGTTCCCCAGCTGGACGGGACGCCAGTCCATCGCAGCGTGACTCATTTTTGCCAGCTGAGTGGACTGGAGCAACGTGAAATGAAGTGTTTTGCTCAAGAACACAACGCATCGCCCGGTCCAGGAATCGAAACCACAATCTTACGATCATGATGCTGACACCCTAACCACTAAGCCACGCGCCTCCACTAAACACTGAGTGCTTAATAGATATCTGCCTGGATTTTTAAAATCGTTTTTACTTCTTATTACACAGACATACATATCAGAGGCGACTTCAGGTCATCATCGTCACTCGGGCTCCTCATCACAGATTTCGCATATGACATATATGCCTGCTCGAAAAATTACACGTTTTCCTGCTTTATTTCTAATCCCACAAATGGCTTATTTTTTATATTTAGCACTATGCCTTTCTCCATTTCTAAGTTAAGGGTAAAAATAAAACAGCCCTGCAAGACACAACTGATCTTTGCACACAGACGCACAGAATAACAGTAATCAAATAACGACAGTGTCTGTACTCTTGACAAGAGATGTCAGTTAGTTTTTTTTACACCTACTAGGCTCGTTCGTATTAGCCCGAATTGCTGGATAACTTTTCGCTCCTTTAAGAACATTGTAAAACGGAAACTTTTCATAGATTGAAATTTAAATCCTAATCTCTATAGAGCTGAATAGACGTCAGTGATTGGTTGAAATTACAGAAATACGACAACTTTAACATGAAATAACTTGCGATGTACAATTTTTTGTTAAGAAGGCTAAGAGAAAAAGTTGTTTTATATGACACATTCTACCAGGTGTCCCAAGTTTGAAAGTGTTTCGTTAAGAAAACAAGTGTTGCCCGTCAAACCAAAAAAATCCTAGAAATTTATTGTTTCAAGAAAACATTGAATTACTTTTAATTTTTACGATTATAGATAACAACTCGGGCTGCAATTTCTGAGACCGAGTCAGGTGCTCGAGAGAACGTCTGCTATGAATGATACTTTTTGACACAGGGCACCTCTACGATGACCGCCAGACACCGAAGGAAAATAAATGAACTGCGACCAGGCTCAATAAAAGGAACCCGAGTTATTGGCTGCAATTACATACTTCAGTAGAAATTAAATCAGCTTGCAAATACACGTAGAGGATAGAGTGGACTACATAGAGCAGAATGGAGGAGAGAAAGCAAAATAGATAAGAGAAACGTAAGTGGAGAACAGAGCAGAATGGACAAGAGAAAGAAATACTGCTTGCCTTGATGTAAAATTCGTCGTAGGTACAACCACAGTCACGTGGTTTAATGCAATTCTCTCCACTGAGGACGTAACCATGTTTGCACACACATCCTTCAATTTCTTCTCTGATACAATCTGGGCTCGCCTCTACACAGGTTGGTTGGCATCCACTAGCTTTGTACTTGTATTCCATGTTGTCCGGGCAATCCATGGCTAGATGAAGTACATGTTTTATATGCTCTTACATATAAGCACTTAGAGACACGAAACAATTTAACATGCATACATACATATATAATACAAATAATAAATGGGTATATGCATATATACGTACATGTATGTACATACCAACATCTACATGTATAAATAGATGCATATCTGGGTACAGGACGTTGCAAACAAAACGTAGACAAATGATAAACAGAGTATAGAAAACACACAGGCCACATAGAGAACATATCCTTCATCAGCTGCCTCCATTCTAACACTGGCGTTTCGAAGAGTATATATATACACACACACATACACGCATACATAAGTAAATACACGTGTGTGTATATGTGGCATGTTCGCTATATCTGAAAATAGTTTCTGATTTAGACACAACGCCGGCAAATTTAAGAAAAAGGGACAGGCCGATACTATCAACCCCGGTACTCAACTGGTATTTTATTTTACCGATCCTGGAAGCTTGAAAGGCAGAGTTGACCTTTAACCTGGGACTATAGCAGAAAGCACTCGCCCAAAGCGCTGCGCAGTTGGACTGAAATACAAACCCCGTGGTTGAAAATATGTTTGTTAACTCTGCAGCCATGCCTGAACACTGGCTGAACTAATCGACCATTGTTACCTCCTCCGCCTTAGCGAAGGCGGAGGTATTGTTTCAGTCGTGTTTGTTTGTTCGTTCGTCTGTGGACAAGATATCTCAAGAACCGCTGGAGGGATTCGGATGAAACTTTCAGGAATGTTTGACCTCGTGACTGGCACAAACTGATTAGATTTTGGGATTGATCTTGTACCGGACAAGGATTCTGAATTATTTTTCCTGTTTTTTTGTTTTTTTTTAAATTTAATATTTTAGAGCGGTCGGATTCATTTTTAGTATTCTCATTTGTGAGAGCAGTCGAGTTTATTTTAGATATTCTCATTTAAAAAATCAACTCTGGCTAATCGTTGAGAGGACTTTGGTGTTGCCTTGACGGAGGTTTGCGCCCACTGAGTGCTCTTGTTCCTTTTAAAATAGGAGCGTCTAAGAAAAACAACAGCAGCAACAACTGCAACAACAAAACGCCAATAGAGTAGCAAGACGGAAAATGGTTGTGTGGTAAGAAATTTGCTTCCTAACCACATGATTCCCAGTTCATTCCCACCGCATGACACTTTGGGCGAGTGTCTTCTATAGCTTCGGGCCGACCAAAGCCTTGTGAGTTGACGGAAACCGAAAGAAGCCTGTGCGTGTATCTTTGTGTCTGTCTAACCAGTGTTGGTGTGTTTACGTCCGCATAACCTAGCGGTTCGGCAAGAGAAGCCGATAGAATAAGAACCAGACTCAAAAAGAAAGTCTTGGGGTTGATTAGCTCGACTAAAATTCAAGGTGATGCCCCTGCATGGTCGCAGTCTAATGACAGAAACAATTAAAATAAATAAATAAAATGTCTGAGATGCAAAAATAAAAGTAAAAAAAAATAAAATAGGAACGTATGAAATTTTTAATTCCACTCACGACAATTGACAAGAAACCTCCAATTGTAGACGACTCCAGCCGCTTCGCATTCTGCAGCAAAACTCTCCAGGGCGGCGCATACAATACTTTCGATGAATGTCGAATTGGCATAAAAGCAATAATCGTACAAACAAGACTCATAGAATTCTCTGACATCCTCTGCTCCCAGCTTTTCGATGCATTTCCCAAACATCCCTCTTGGATTGCGGATAATATTACAGTATTTTTCTCCGTTTATTTTACATACCTCATCAGGGTTAGGATCTTTCTCTTCACATCTGAATATCAAAAGTTATAGAAACATTAGAGATTCTTTTTTATACTCTAGGCACAAGACCCGAAATTTTGGGGGAGGAGGGGGGGAAGTCGATTAGCTCGACCCCAGTACGCAACTGGTACTTATTTTATCGACCCCGAAAGGATGTAAGGCGGAATTTGTACTCAGAACATAAAGACAGACGAAATACCGCTAAGCATTTCTCCCGGCATGCTAACGTTTCTGCCAGCTCGTTGCTTTAGCAACATTAGAGATTATTAATGTACAGATGAAGACGAAAAGAGAGAAAAAGCAGGAGAGGAGAGAGGCTAGAAGCTTAAATGAACGTGATAAAGTAAGTCTAATTATTATATTGTTGATTAACCCTTTCATTACCGTATTTATTTTGAGATGCTCTGTGTTTCTTTCAGTTAGTTTTAGATATAATAAAGAATTTAGTAAAATACCTTAGTTATCATTCAGCTAGTGTTAAGAACATAAATTGTGACTAAGGTTTGGTGGAAGATTTTAATTCAAAACTTAGGAAAGCAAGACATTTGTACTACAGAGCCAGAGGCGGTTTCAGGCCGGGTTGGTATCGAATGGGCTAAGGCGGCGAACTGGCAGAGTCGTTAGCACGCTGGACGAAATATTTAGTC
>NC_068998.1:10767189-10770949 GCF_001194135.2 Octopus bimaculoides | reverse complement strand
TGGGTATTTATTGAGCGAAAACACCTAAAGCTCCATGAGGCTCCGGCAGGGGATGGTGGCGAACCCTGCTGTACACTTTCACCACAACTTTCTCTCACTCTTTCTTCCTGTTTCTGTTGTACCTGTAATTCAAAGGGTCAGCCTTGTCACGCTGAATATCCCCGAGAACTACGTTAAGGGTACACGTGTCTGTGGAGTGCTCAGCCACTTGCACGTTAATTTCACGAGCAGGCTGTTCCGTTAATCGGATCAACTGGAACCCTCGTCGTCGTAACCGACGGAGTGCCAACAACAATAATAAGACCGACTGCCTCCACCTCCAAGATAACAAATAAAAGAATTAAATTTTAGTCGTATTTAAATAGACACGTTGTTGATGATGATAATGATGACGATGATGATGATGATTTTGGTGGTGGTGGTGGCGATGAGTAGTGAAATAATCATCATAAGTGAAATGGTCATGATTAAGAATATGATGAGATAATTGAAGATTACATGATGTAGATTTAAGGATAATCATGCTGCTGCTGCCATTATTGTTGTAGTTTAGTCCTTAGTCAGCTCCGATCTAAACCTCCTTGAATAATTATTCAAGGAGGTTTCAATTGTAACCCCTTCCATACAGTCTAAGCACTGCATTATCTGAAATGTATCCTTTCCTTCTCTTAAAACGTTGTGTTTTAAGACATATTTGGCTGCTATTTCTAGCAAGTCAAGTGAGGGTCCGTTATTATTGCTGTTTAGCCTTGGGTCAATCTTGTCTTTCTGACATAGTTTATCTAGGTATACATTATGCAATATGTGTTCCCTTTATTTAAGTCAGGGCCATAGTTCGATAGTGATTTGGCTGCTATTTTTAAGAAGCTGAACCGTGACCACCCCACCTTATCTTCAAATATAATGTATCTAGGATATTATATTATCTTCTGGGTCCTGTTTCAAAGGCAGTATACGTTGTTCGATTAAGTTTTAGCTACTGTTTCTAACAGTTCGAGGGACTTTGAAGGAACCTCTCAATGGCTTTAACATACATTTCATACATACATACATACCTTAAGTAAGGTAAAGTTACTTTTTCGAGTCATACCGACTCATAAGAGCCGGTTTCCACGGTGTATATTTTCCCGGCTTCCATGGTGTATATTTTCCCGGCTTCCATGGTGTATATATTCTCCACCTGGACGAGACGCCGATTCGTTGCAGGATTAGTCATTTTTACCATCTGAGTGGATTGGAGCAACGTGAAATGAAGTGTTTTGCTCAAGAACACAACGCGCCGCCTGGTCCAGAAATCGAAACCACAATCTTACGATCATGAGTTCAACACCCTAACCACTACGCCACGCGCCTCCATTACATACATACATACATAGCATCGAAGTAAATATTGGTTTAGTTGTTGAGTCCAAGTAAAAGAGGTGTTATTTTTCATCCTGCTGGGTGTCCAACGCAAACCACCCTTCTTATCAAGCAGGCTAGGTAGTGTTGCTTGTTTAGACGGCCCAACGATGCGACAAGTTGTACTAGGTTACCTGTTTCCAGAAGCACTAAGAGTGATATACATACATGCATGCATACATACATACATACATATATACGGGGCTCTGGGATACGTAACACACTGCCTAATTAACAATCTTGAGAAATTAGGCTTCTCAAAATCTGAAAGGAGAAAGCTGATTCGAAGACTACAAACTCAATCCAACACTGGAGCTGTAAAAATTTGTAAAGCTTTCCAGAAGTTTATCATTTAAGTATATATGAGCATGTCTAGATATGCAACTATATACATGAAAATACATACATAAAACAACACATACAAATCTGCACATACATACATACATATTGTCGCTGTGGTTGTTGGCGTAAGGCGGCGAACTGGTAGAATCGTTATCCTATTCAGCCAACCTATCGGCCATTTTAAACGAAACATTTAACTGTAATATCAAGTATCACTGAAAGAAACCTTCATTACACTTACCCTCATCTTGAGTTTTGGCAATAAACGGATACGGACACCGTTCAGAATAATGTCAACCATACGGGTGTAAGACACTTTCTTGTTACCTCTGTTTTCGTTCTTCACTTCAACATTGAAAAATCTAGCGCCTTTGGATTGCAGAGATCTTGCCAAAGTATATTTGCACGTTCCCATAAAGTGGATCAGTTGGCCGTCAAAGGTTCGGTAGTGAGGATCTCCAGAAGCTGAACATTTGCAATTTTTGCCCTTGAGAGGCGGTTTTTCTGTAACAGAAACAAGTTTGTAATTATTATTATTATTATTATTGAGTGAGAGAGCAGTGCATGCCATCAAAGTGACACTGGGGTAAAATTTACGAAGCCCAGTATACTTACCATGACTACCCGTCTGATAAGGGTACACCAGGCACATGCATCAGAATCATATGGGTGCCACATGGTGATTAAAATTCTCTTCTTTTGCAGGGAAACAAATACATTGGATAATTAAATACGCGGGCAATATTTCTAACTTTTGGTATTTCTAAAGAAAATTCTAAATAGTTTTAGAAAATAAGTTTTACAATTATTACAATTATCAAACAGTTTAAACTTTACTTTTTTTAATAATCAAATTATTGGCGTATCACTTACACACGTGTGTACGCCCCACCATATATATATATGTGTGAATGTATGTGTATATGTATGTATGTATGTATGTAGTGGAGGCGCAATGGCCCAGTGGTTAGGGCAGCGGACTCGCGGTCATAGGATCGCGGTTTCGATTTCCAGACCGGGCGTTGTGAGTGTTTATTGAGCGAAAACACCTAAAGCTCCACGAGGCTCCGGCAGGGGATGGTGGCGAACCCTGCTGTACTCTTCCACCACAAATTTTTCCACGTTTCTATTTTTGTGTCTTTCTAAACTAGGTGACCTGCGTACCATCACTTGACCTTTTCAACAAATAAGTAGACTTCTTTCTTTATTCATCTATTCATTTCTAGCCTCACATTTTAATTTGTGTGTGTGTGTGTGTACTGTCACCGTTTCATCCACCATTCACAAACAGAAACCAGACGAACTCTCAACGTCCTTGATTTTTTCTCATTAGAGTACATGTTTATTCAAATATTTCTTAATTATTTGTACGTTTGTTTATACGGTTTGTTTCTTCATTTGTTTTTTCTTAATATAAAATATTTTCTTTTGTTTCACCAAAGCAAAATAAGAAAAGAAATGAAATCGTCAGTCATATATTATCGCCTCAAGATAAAATGACCCCATTCTTCTTAATGTATTAAGGAAAACCTTTCTTTGAAAGAAATATTTATCCATATATATAATTTGTCACTGTCTAATTATTGTAACAGTCTATATAATTTGTTGGCCTTACTAAAAACCCAATTTAATCAGGTCTGTCTGTCTGTATGTGTTTATATGCATAAGCATACAAAAGTATATATCTCTTTCTCTCTATCTAGACCAGGGACCCCCTTATAAACGCTTATGAAATTTATACATAAATATTTGCTTAAAATAACATATATTTTTACATTTATTTATTTAACAGTATTTAACAAATAGGTTTATTGTCAATTAAAAGATTTCGATTAAAAAACATATATAAAATCAAATTGCCCATAAAAAGTATTTGCTGTCCACGGCCCCCCTGTCTTGTCCTTGCGGACCCTCTGTGGTCCGCGGACCATAGTTTGAAAACCCCTGATCTAGACACATAGATATATATTACACATGTTTCCATGAGTATGCACGCGTGCGTGTGTGTGTGTGTGTG
>NC_068998.1:10762237-10766845 GCF_001194135.2 Octopus bimaculoides | reverse complement strand
TCTCGGACTACAATACCAAATGTGTGCTCTGTTTTTATTTTCAGACGCTGATGTGTAATTTAAGGGAGATTAGGCTGTTATTTCTCACCGATGAAACGATCGAAAAGCAGTAGAACGCCGAGGTCAACTTTGCTTTTCATCCTTTCGTGGGGCGATAAATTAAGTGGCAATTGCCTACTTGGGTCGATCTAATCGACTGGCTCCCTCTCTAAAAATTTCGGGTCTTCTGCCTAGAGTAGAAAAGAATATCATAGATAATTCTACTCAATGTTTAATACTGATTTCAAATTTCGGCACAAGGCCAGCAATTTCGTGGAGGGTTAAGTCGATTACATTGACTCCGGTGTTCCACCGATGCTTACTTTATCGAGTCCGAAAGGATGAAAGGCAAAAATCGACACTGGTGGAATTTGAGTAGAACGCTTTGAATGCGAGGAACTATGAGGGAGGAAGAGATGTGGTCATCAACCTCACTGCAGTTGTTGTTCGGGATCACTCTCAGTGTCCTCAATGCCATAGGATCTGCCTGTCTCGTATCGATCTTCCAGCCACGCCCGATCCCACGAGAAACGATATATTGGAGGCAGAGAAGAATGAACGTCATGGATCGACGCTGTCATCACTTTTGACGGGCAGTCACAACGTTAGCAAAGCAAGCCTAGTGAGCTATGTTCCTCTCTCATGATAAGGAAGTTCCTCTGGACATTACTGTCTCGAGTTATAAGACTCATAGAGCTTGTCACTCAGTTTCCATGGCGTGTAAGTGAGGAAAATCAAATCACACCACTCCAAGTCTAGCGCAGGGTAACTCATTTACAACGAGAGAACGTTACTAAAGCAATGTGAAAAGAAGTGTTGTGCTCGAGAATACAGTTCACCGCCCGGTCTGGGAATTGAAACCACGATCTTGAGATCGTAAAAGCAACACCTCTAACTACTAGGTCAGGCGCCTTCAGGTGGTATGTTGTTGTCGGCACTCCGTCGCTTACGACGTCGAGGGTTCCAGTTGATCCGATCAACGGAACAGCCTGCTCGTGAAATTAACGTGTAAATGGCTGAGCACTCCACATACACGTGTACCCTTAATGTAGTTCTCGGGGAGATTCAGCGTGACACAGAGTGTGACAAGGCTGACCCTTTTGCATTACAGGCACAACAGAAACAGGAAGTAAGAGTGAGAGAATGTTGTGGTGAAAGAGTACAGCAGGGTTCGCCACCATCCCCTGCCGGAGCCTCGTGGGGCTTTTAGGTGTTTTCGCTCAATAAACACTCACAGCGCCCGGTCTGAGAATCGAAACCGCGATCCTATGACCGCGAGTCCGCTGCCCTAACCACTGGGCCATTGCGCCTCCACATCAGGTGGTATAATAAGCTAAATTATAATTTTAAAGGAACTTGGGCCACGTACTCGGATTCTTCTGGTAGAAGTCCCAACCAAAGAAGTTCACACTGAGCGGATATTTAGAATAAGTCACGTTCGATAAGTCACATTTGTTATGCTGTTTTTTGTATTCCATCACATTACAGTATGGCAAAGTCCTGCATTTATCAAGACATTCTTCCACACTGACGTTGCGTAGTCTCTCCAGGTCATGATCTCTGATTGAAACTCCGAGTATCTTGATATATTCTTCATTAGCTGGAATAATGAAAAAAAAAAAAAAAAAATTAAACAAAGTAAAAATTCTAAATCGTGTTGACGACGTAAACAGGAATGATGACGATGATGACGACATAAATTATGATGATGATGGTGGTGGTGGTGGTGGTGAGGGTAATGAGGATGACGACGATGACAAGGAAAAAAAAGGGTGGACAAAAAATATAAAACAAAAGCACAGACTTCACTCGACCCGGAAGGAATCAAAACGAAAGTTGACTTCGGTAGGATTTGAACTCAGTACGAAAACAGACAAAACAAATAACATAAGGTATTTTTTTTTACCGACGATCTAATGACTCTACAGATCTGCCGCCACCTTATTGCTTACAAATAGTCCACGAGTTCAAATCAACTGCATGCTTTTCGTTGGGTTTAAAATCGGTAGATCACTTTATTTCATTTACATTGCTTCGTTTTATATTGTTGCTGAGAAATTAGGTATCAGATACTTATATTTGTTGTCTAAGATAACCAGAACTGGCCATTGATAATTAGCTATACATACGAGTAATCATAGTATCAAAGAGAAAGTGTCAAGTAATTATTTGAACAATTCTATTTGATTACGTTGCTAGCCTATATTCTTGCAACTTTACTCTGGCAGATATGGTGAAGTCCATGGCTTGCTGTTGAGGACATAAAAAAAGATCTAAAGATCTGGGATTATTTCACACATTAGGCGAGGTAATTAAAGCCAGCAGGATCCGAGGAAATATCCCATGTTATAAATATCCTTATTTTTAAGGATTTCTAGAAGAAGGTTACAAGATGGGATGTGTAGTTGAAAGATCCGGAAGTTTCTCCAAATCGAGCCGCTATTTCTCCTCATTGTGATTAGAACGTCGCAGGAAAGAACTGCAGGGCGGATCCTTTAAGCCGAGCCAAAAGGCAGGAGACCAAAAGAGTAGACCAAGAACGAGATGGCTGGAAAATGCCCATAGTCTCAGTTGGTCACAAGGGAACCCAGCCGGAAAATATAATGACGGCTACTTCTGATAGGACCCTATGGAGAAGATACCTGAGCACTACATTCATAACCCTCCTACGAATAGTATGCAGAGAAGACGGATGGATAACTTTCATTTGTTACATTAGAGATTGCCACAATGTCTTTGATTTCATTGTTAAACGCCCAACATTCTTCTCTCGTTACGTTAAAAAGAATTCGATTATAGTCTTTGATTTGGTTCCATAGTTAAGCATAATACTCGAACTCATGTGGGGAGAAACAATAACACAGATAATTCTTTCTATTATAGGCCCAACGCCTGGAATTTGCTGGGAGAGGAATAGTCGATCACATTGATGCATGTGCTCAATTGATGCTTATTTTATCGATCTCGAAAGAATTAAGGGTAAAGTCGACCCCGGTAGAATTTGAACTCTGGGCGTAAAGCCGGAAGAAATGCCATTAAGCATTATCTGACATGCTCACGATTCTGCCAAATCACCGCCTTAATGATGTCATAGATAAATAAGGCAGCAAGCTGGCAGAAACGTTAGCACGCCGGGCGAAATGCTTAGCAGTATTTCGTCTGTCTTTACGTTCTGAGTTCAAATTCCACCGAGGTCGACTTTGCTTTTTCATCCTTTCGGGGGTCGATAAATTAAGTACCAGTTGCCTACTTGGGTCGATCTAATCGACTGGCTCCCTCTCTAAAAATTTCGGGTCTTGTGCCTAGAGTAGAAAAGAATATCATAGATAATGCTACTCAATGGTTAATACTGATTTCAAATTTCGGCACAAGGCCAGCAACATCGTCGAGGGTTAAGTCGATTACATTGACTCCGGTGTTCCACTGATGCTTACTTTATCGACTCCGAAAAGATGAAAGACAAAAATCGACACTGGCGGAATTTGAACTCAGAAAGTAAAGACAGACGAAATGTTGCTGAGCATTTTACCCGGCCTGCTAACGATTCCGCCAGCTCGCCGCCTTACTCAATGATTGACATTGCGATTGCTGTTTTAATTGTTGTTGGCCCTCCGTCGCTTACGACGACGAGGGTTCCAGTTGATCCGATCAACGGAACAGCCTGCTCGTGAAATTAACGTGCAAGTGGCTGAACACTCCACAGACACGTGTACCCTTAACGTAGTTCTCGGGGGGATATTCAGCGTGACACAGAGCGTGACAAGGCTGCCCCTTTGAATTACAGGCACAACAGAAACAGGAAGTAAGAGTGAGAGAAAGTTGTGGTGAAAGAGCACAGCAGGGTTCGCCACCATCCCCTGCCGGGGCCTCGTGGAGCTTTAGGTGTTTTCGCTCAATAAACACTCACAACGCCCGGTCTGGGAATCGAAACCGCGATCCTATGACCGCGAGTCCGCTGCCCTAACCACTGGGCCATTGCACCTCCACAGTTGTTTTAATAATCCCTCTACAAAATATGTTAAGAATAGTTTAACTCTAGAATACTTACGGTTAAGCAACTGGTAGAAATCTCTATAGTGGCTGTATTTGGCCTTGGTTTGTTGCCCATTGTGGTAAGAGAGGAAACAGTTGTTATTCTTTCTCCCAAATTCGAATGACCGACAACCGTGCGTAAGAAGACATTGGTAAGCACAGTCTTTGAGCGACATGTTTCTGTGAATGTCGATATAGGTGTGGAGTGGTACGTAACAGTACTTGACTTCAATAAACCATGTTTTCGTAATGACACCTGGAAGAAGAAGAAGAAAACAAACAATGAGAAAAAAAATAACACAGAACACACAATTTCTAGGTTTTTTCCCCCCCTTTCAAATCAAAGGTTTCAAATTTTGGCAGAAGGCCAGCAATTTCGGAGAAGGAAGTGAGTCGATTACATAGACATCAGTGCTCAACTGGTACTTATTTTATCGTTCTCGAAAGGATGAAAGGTAAAGTCGATCACGGCGGAATTTGAACCTAGAACGTATAGGCGGACGAAATACCACTAAGCATTTTGCCCGGAGCGGTAAT
>NC_068998.1:10755497-10761558 GCF_001194135.2 Octopus bimaculoides | reverse complement strand
CAAACTAGATCTTGCGGACCGAATAGACGATTATTCTTTAAAATGGTATTTGTAATATAGGCTAAAGTAAAATTGACAAAGGGGTCACTATACATTAGAATAATTTTATTAACAATAGGAGCAAGCGTGGCTGTGCGGTATGAAGTTTGCTTCCCAACCACACGGTTTCAGGTTCATCCCCACTTCGTCGCACCTTGGGCAGGTGTCTTCTACTATAGCCTCGGGCCGACCAAAGCCTTGTAAGTGGATTTGGTAGACAGAAACTGAAAGAAGTCTGTCGCGTGCGCGCGCGTGTTTTCCCCATTGCACCACTTGACAACCGGTGTTTATGTCTCTGTAACTTAAAAGTTAGTCAACAGAGACAGATAGAATAAGTACTAGGCTTAAAAAAATAAAATAAAATAAAAAAAACAGGGCTGGGATCGATTTGTTCAACTAAAAATATCTTCCAGGTGGTACTGCAGTTTTATTGACTGAAACAAGTAAAAGATAAAAAAAAAAGAAAGAAAAAAAAGAAAGATTACAAAGTGTTTGTAAAAGCTTCTGCGCACAAATGCGTAGGGAAACTTATCAACAAGAAATATACTGTATAATTAAGATCCCTTGATTAAGAACATGGATAGAAATTATCGAAATGAATGCATACAGTTCTTGAAATGACCAATAGTTGGTCGAAACCTTGCACCGTTTCGGCTGTAAAAAGAAACTTTCAATAGCATTCATGTTATAAGAATCAGTTCAGACGAACAGGTGAGTAAATTAGAAAATAAAAAGAGAATTATAAAAAACAAAAACTTCTCTTTGGTTTGGTGTATATAGAAAAAGTGAAGCAGAAATGGGCCATGTTCTTTTAGTATATGAATTTATAAGCTTCTTTTAATTTGGTAGAGATAAAAGAATCCCTGAGATGCACTGATTTGACATACGAGAACCGGTTTTAATCTTGATTCTAGTCAGGCTCCGCTTTATTCCTATCTTATTCTTTCTCTTTACCTCACTTTGTCCCACTCGCGTTTCTCTCTCCCTCTGGGAGAAATCGGCTGTGATTAGACATAGAGAAGAAGAGGTTCAACCAGGTTTATAAAATGCTGTTTCCCCACCCGACGCTAAGACCAGCCGTATATTATACGACAATGCTTCTACGACTCCATATAGAAAGAAAAGCCCCCACCGAGAAAGGAAAGAAAGAAGGAAAGAAGGGAGGGCAGCAGGAAGAAAGGCAGGAATACTTACTTCCAGGTATTTCAACGTTCATTAAGTATTTATCATACTTAATATCCCTTCGGTAACGGTTCAATCCATCGGGCGTAGTGTCTAGTATAAAAAGATTTTAAAAAATTAAAAAACAACATACAAACAAAGAATTACGTAAAGAATAAAATGTTTTGAATGACACAACAATGCACTATGATACAAACAATGGATTATAACCACTGTTGTAATTTAATCATCCATAGTCTATACACAGGCTAGGGCCCCAAATTAACAACATTACAACGAAAGCTTTCCCGATAAGCGCGAGCTCTCCCATCGGGTGAAGCTATAGCGTTACTTCGTTCTGTTTTTATCATGCTGTTTCCTTGACAGAGATACTGGGGTAGTTTGTCATTGCCTTTCCCAACTGGATGGCCGTTGGCTCACAGGAAAGTCATCTACCTTTCAACAGGTCTTGTTTTAAACCCTCTTGGCTGTCAGGACACTCTCTTCACAAAAGTAGCAAGCCGCTTGCGGTATAACTGAAATATTCCCGAGCTTATTCTAGTTTTCACCCTTTTGAATGAAAAAGGTTCTCTCATTTCTCTTGATAAAAAACTCTGAATTATTATAGGTTTCTCTCATGGGAGAATCTTCACAGCAAGTTTATAAAATCCTCATCAGATATACCATAAACCTAACCGCATCTAATGTACTAAACAAGTACCTATATACTCACTTAGTACATGAGTCATTGTTAATAATAAAATTGGTATCGACTTTGTTATAAAATCGCACGATATCTAGATGGTCTAATTGAAGTTCAGACTGTCTGCATCAGAGGTGAATGACTTGCCTAATATTATAATCTATTATTGAGAAATTATTTTAACTTCTTATATATACTAAGATCTTGCATCTTCCTGTCTTACAAAATTTGTAGAAATTACTCTTAGGAGAAACATGCCGTGGCATTGGTAGCAGGACACGATATCGATATTCACTTGCCTACTCGTCAGGCCTGATGTCCCAGTAAGGAGTTTGCTTCTCAACTACTTAGTTCCGGGTTCAGTCCCACTGCGTCGCACATTGAGCAAGTGTCTTCTACTGTAGCCTCGGGCCGACCAAGGCCCTGTGATCATATCTGGTAGGCGGAAACTGAGAGAAGCCCGTCGTATATGTGTGTGTATGTGTGTTTGTCCCCCATCCCACCGCTTGACAAACCGTAACTTAGCGCTTCGGCAAAATACACCGATAGAATAAGTACCAGGCTTTTAAAAACTAAGCACTGGGGTCGATCCGTTTGACTAAAATTCTTCAAAGCGGTACCCCAGCATGGCCACGGTCTGATGACAGAAACAAGTAAAGGATAAAAGAACACTTTACTGCCATTGGAATCTACCAGTCTCTTATTCTAGAATTTTCTTTGAGTTTGGCAATTTCTAGTCTTGTGCTGGCAGGTGCATGGCTATGGTTAAGAAGCATGTTTTGCAAGCACATAGTTTGGATTCAGTCCCACTGTGCAAAATTTGGGCGTCTGTTTTCTACTATAGGCCCGGGCTGACCCATGCTTTGTGAGTGATTTTGATAGACGGAAACTGTCTGGAAGCTCGTTGTATATAGTATATATATGTGTGTGTATGTGTAGGTGTGAGTGTGTGTGTGTGTCTGCCTGTCTGTCTTTGTGTCGTTGTTTGTTGACGTCTCCGTAACGGAGCGGTTGGCTCTGCTAAAAAGACGAAAAAACGTAAATACAAAACTTTTAAAAAATGTACTGGGAACGATTTGTTCGACTAAACCCTTCAAGATGATGCCTCAGCATGGCCGCAGTCCAATGACCGAAACAAGTAAAAGACAGAAGTGAAAGATAAAAAAAAACTGGCTTGAGAGGAGAGTAGAAGTCATGTTGTATCGACTAAATGTGAACATAGTTTGTCACTTCTTGCATTACAAATCGCGTGTTAGTCACACATGAAAGAAATACAGCGGAAGCTCGGTTTACGAATGCCTCTCATCACAAATAAATCGATTTACGAACAATTTTTCAAATATAAAGTCTCGGGGTGACGAACGGTGTCTCGAATAACAAACACGCAAGCCAGGAACAAATGTTGGCGACAAAGCTGGAAGTATCAGAAAGAGAATGTTGGTTGTTGTCTAACTTTGGCTCAGTGGACATACCCGCTCGAATTCGCCATGCCTTCTCTTGAATTTCTTAAGGGAAAAATAGTTTCGGTGGACGAACATTTCGGGTGACGAACGACCTTCAGGAACGAATTAATTTCGGAAACCGAGGTTCCAAATTCTACCAAGTCAAAATTCTACTTACTCTGACAGAAGACAACGGCACACAGGCAGCTAACTAGGAGCAATACAATCTTCATGGTGAGAGTTCACTGAAAGAAGAATGTACCACAGACTAACAGACTTCTCTTTATATAGAAAAATATTCTTGACAAAGGGATTATGTAAGCTTTATGAAATTCTTTAAAATATCTAAAAAATATATTCAATTTTATTTAACGAAGATTTATGAAGTCCACAACACCTGTGAATGAATGCGATAACGAAGACAATTGCTTAGACACAAATATGAAGCTTAAACAGGATTAAGTTGTCAATGTTTAAGAATATTTCCTTAAATTTGGTTCATTACTTATTTGTGAATTAGCTGTGATCAGATTAAAATCAATATGCTATAAGCTTCTACCTGTTAACGTATTTTAAGTATTTACCCATCTTCTGTCATAAAACTCCAGCCACTTCACTGTTATCAAATACAAGGAAAATCTAACAGGTTTAATACGAATATAATCGAATGTGTTATCTCCTTAGTGAATTAATCGATGAAACATGTAGTAACAGTTGTTGTGATGGTGGTGGTGATAATAGTGGTGGTGGTGTTGGTGGTTTAGCCCTAGGCGGACTCTAATTGGGCAGACCTATGATTAGGTAAATTTTTCTTCTTTGAAGTCTTCTCGTTTTACCTTTGATGCTCTCAGTGGCAATTTGCCCCTTTTGCTCATTTCCCATCCCTATCTGGTCCTCATAAGATGATGAGACAGTACTGCTCGGGTAGAAGCTCTGTCGTTATTCGCTTCTGAAACTGAGGGTAAAGCAGTTTTCCAGCAGCCTTCGGAACTATAATTGGTGGTTCGACTAGCGACACTACTCGGCTTGCTACCGTTACCTGACCCTTCTGTACCTTCTACAGAGCTTGCTCTATTGCAACCATTTTGACCAATGTTTCCTATCCGAGGATAACTTCATCCTTTCTTCCCTCTAGTTACGAAGGTCGTGAAAATAATTTGGTGGTGCTTCTCATAATGGATGGTCGAGGTTCTTACGTTCGCTAATATTGTTATAAAATAAATAGGAACGCCAATCTCTTGAAAAAAGAATAGTTTAGTTAGTGTTAGCATATTTCAGGTCGGGTTTATCAAAAGCTACCAGGAGCTGATGATGTGATAGTAATTCTTTCTGCGATTGGCACAGGGCTAGAAATTTTGGGGAAGTGGGCTAGTCGATTGCATGGAACCTGGTGCGCGACTAGTGCTTATTTTAACAACCTCCAAAGGATTAAAGGCAAAGTTGACCTCAGCGAGATTTGAACCGAGATCGTAGAGCCGGAAGAACTGCCGCTAAACATTTCGGAGAGCGTGATAGCGATGCTACCAGCTCGCTGCCTTATAATGAGGTGATAATGGTTTCAAATTTTGGCACAGGGCCAGCAGCTTTTGAGGGAAGGGAAAAGTCGGATACGTTGACCAAAATGTTCAACTGGTACTTATTTTATCGACCCCGAAAGGATAATAGGCAAAGTCGACCTCGGTGGAATTTGAATTCAGAACATAAAGACATGAAATGCCGCTAAGTATTTTATCCGGTGTGCAAACGGTTCTGCTAGCTTGCCGCCTTAGATAATAATACCAAAACATATCCAGGGTTATCTCCCGTACTTGATGCAAACACACCGAAATAACGGTGCTCATTAATATAAATCTTTGCATTTTCACTTAAATATTTACAGATTTTTTAATGCTCTCTCTATCAAATGTTGGCACGAACTTTAACATGGGCGCAGACATTACTGTATAACTAATAACTTGCTTCACAACTATGGGCTTTCGAGTTCGATACTACTGTGCAGTAGCCTTGACAAATCTCTCCTACCACTAACTCGGGTCGACCAAACCTTTGAAAGAGACATTTTGGCAGATAGAAACGGCATGGAAGACCATGTGGACTTAATCTTTTACTTGGCTTATTTCCATTACCTGGCCCTTCAGCACCTTCTACAGAGCTTGCTCTATTGCAAACATTTCGACCAGGGTTTCGTATCTGAGGATAATTTCATCCCTTCTTCCCTCCAGTTACGAAGGCCGTGAAATAATTTGGTGATGCTTCTTATATAACAAAGCCATTATAAGAAAAAAAAATACAAAAGACTGTTATATTCAAAATGTCATTATAGAAGTTTAATACGATGGTGAGTAGTTAGACAGAAAACCGACAGACAAAATGGTTTTCGGTATTCGTCTAAATATTTGAACGTTCTTATTTCGAATTATGCGGATGTGGAATTTGCTTTATATTATTCTGGGGTCAATAAAGGTAGCAAACGGACAGACTCGTTAGCATTTCGTCCGTTTAGTTTTTTACGTTCTGAATTCAGATGCCGTTGAAGTCGACTTTGCCTTTTATCCTTTCGGAGTCGATAAAATAAGTACAAGTCGAGCGCTAGAGCTGATGACATCGACTTACACCTTTCCCTAAAATTGCTGGTTTTGTGCCAAAACTTAAAATCACTATTCTAAGGTCGATAAAATCGGTATCACTTGGATCTTCATGTGAGAAATTCCTGTCT
>NC_068998.1:10752180-10754547 GCF_001194135.2 Octopus bimaculoides | reverse complement strand
TTTTTTTTTTTTTTTTTTACTCTTTCACTTGTTTCAATCATTTGACTGCGGCCATGCTGGAGCACCGCCTTGAAGAAATCGACTTATTCTTTGCAAGCCTTGTACTTATTCTTTCGGTCTCTTTTGCCGAACCGCTAAGTTACGGGGGACATAAACACACCAGCATCGGTTGTCAAGCGATGGGGCACACACACACACACACACACACACACAAGCACACGCACGCACACACATATATTTACGACGATCTTCTTTCAGTTTCCGTCTACCAAATCCATTCACAAGGCCTAGGTCGGCCCGAGGCTATAATAGAAGACACTTGCCCAAGATGCCACGCAGCGGGACTGAACCCGGAACCGTGCGGTTGGGAAGCAAGCTTCTTATCACACAACCACGCCAATTTTTTTTTGTATATATATGTTTCAGCCCTAAGGCTGTGGGTATGCTGGATCAGTTATTATTATTATTATTATTATTTCTCATTATTACAGGTTTTGTTGGAGCTCCTGGAGTCTTATATTATTAATATTATTATTATCGTTGTTGTTGTTGTTATTTACTTTTAATCTGCATGTTTGTTACAATCACTTGTCGAGACACACTCAGCATCCTGAGGCGAGATCAGATGTTACAGTCTAACTGAAAGCTTGGGGAGGGGAAGTGGCAGGGGCAGTAGCGAAATAGCTTCATGTAATACAACACAGACATTTAAATGGATAGGGGTTTTCTGTTATTCTATTGCCTAGTGATTGTATAGGGCATAACTTCCTAAGGTTTTCTCTACAGATTTTTATATAGTAATTTAAGCCAGCACTGAATAATGAAATACAATGTCCCTACCAGTAATTAATATGTATACGGTTTGCATTGTGTGCTGTTTGATCTATGCTATTGAATAGAAAGTGTCTTGTGAAGGATATGGACCATGCCTACCGTAGCTATTAATTAGTCTGTGCTTAATATGGCAAGCTCTAGTATTGTTTGTACGTTTTAGCATATCAACTGCGCCAATTATTAATAGTACTGCTTTCACTTTCATGCTCCACATCTGGTTTATTTCAGTTTCAAGATCCCTCAACTGTGATAATCTTTCCACCTTCTTAAAAGAACAGACATTTTTCTTCAAGTATTTATAATAATTCTCGTAATATCAGTACAGTTTACCTTGTACTCCTTGTCTATGCAGACATATTGCAAATGACTGAAGACATGTCCCAGTCATGTACCGCGTTTGATGAGTTTTTTTTTTTACACTTACCGGATTTGCCGATGTATATGACACGCTTTTTTTTAAAATTTTAAATGTATCCAAAATTGCCATGCGTCTAATGCAGCCGTATTAGACGCATGGCAATGGATACCTGAGCACCATAGACTAAGGAACAAGATGAACATAATCCCACTAGACACAATAATTGTTACTGCTAATAAAATAGTGAAAGCAAACCAAAATTCCACAGTCAACACAAATTTAGGGAAACTTGCCCATAGTCGGTCGGTAATTATGAGGGAAGGTTACATAATTTCACTGTACTTATCTCCTTCCTCAGCAAACATAACCCACACCTGATATATGTCTAACATTATTTAATGATTGTGTGACATTTAAGAAACATCTTTTAATTGTCTTAATAAAAAAAAAAATTCTCTTACAAATGTTACACTTTCACCTGCCTTTTAGCTATTTGGAATGAGTGGATGACAACAAAATCATAACGGCGGAGCACAATTCAGGCAGCCGATCTCAATAACACAAAATATCGTAGCCAAAAATATGAGTTTTACATCTTAAACCATAACATAAACAGTTACACAGTTGAAATGGAGGAAGATAAAGTTGAAAGATGTAGTTTATGTATAATGAATTTATGCTTTGTACTTTGAGGTCGATAAAATAAGTATCAGTTGATCACTGGGGTCGATGTAATCGATTTATCCATTCACCTGAAATTGCTGACCTTGTGCCAAAATTTGAAGCCAATATTTACAAGCCGTTTTATTTTAGTGTTTGTTCGTGGCGTTTGTAGTCATTGGTTGTTTCATTCAACAAATTTGTCAAAGGAAACAAAGTTAGGTATAAGAGCAGGGGAGATAATAAATAAGCCGAGATTACTCTTAAGTGCAGGGCTGTCTTTGTCTTCTCTTGTCTACTTTAGTACTGCACGATTGATGTATTTTGTTAATAAACGATAAACGTCGCCCTTTCAAAGCCTAGCCAGGCTCATGGACCCGGTTTCCCTGTTTCTATGGCTATGTGTTCCCCCCAGCTGGACAGGACGCCAGTCCATCGCAGCGTTACTCAAGAAACAGGAAGAAAGAGTGAGAGAAAGTTTGGGCAAAAGAGTGCAACAGGGGTCACCCCCCCCC
>NC_068998.1:10747097-10751791 GCF_001194135.2 Octopus bimaculoides | reverse complement strand
TGTGAGTGTTTATTGAGCGAAAACACCTAAAGCCCCACGAGGCTCCAGCAGGGGATGGTGGCGAACCCTGCTGTACTCTTTCACCACAACTTTCTCTCACTCTTACTTCCTGTTTCTGTTGTGCCTGTAATTCAAAGGGTCAGCCTTGTCACACTGTGTCACGCTGAATATCCCCGAGAACTACGTTAAGGGTGCACGTGTCTGTGGAGTGCTCAGCCACTTCCACGTTAATTTCACGAGCAGGCTGTTCCGTTGATCGGATCAACTGGAACCCTCGTCGTCGTAAGCGACGGAGTGCCAACAACAACAAGCTACTATATATTTAATCCTTTACCCCCTCTAATCTATTGTGCTTTTGGTTTGTATTATTACTAAATTATTTTATTTTATATTTCATTCCAGCAGTTTTGAATTCTCATAGGTGTGTTTATGTTTTCTAATGTCAAGATTTTTCTTTGTTTCTTTTTTGTCAGTAAATTAATTATTCTTGACGGTTTTATTTATTTATTCATTCATTTATTTGCTAATATCCCTGTAAAATGTGTCGGCATTAAAATTCACTTAAAATTTAATTGAAATTAGTTTCAAGTCTTTTGTTTTCATGGAAGAAGCGTTCAGGTTTTTTGGAGCATCTTTTTCTGCACGCTTTTGTTGATCACCACCACCACCTTCTTCTTCTTCTTCTTCAAACGTAATACTGGTGTTTGTTCTATCGACCATTGCAGGGAAATAAAGCAAAGTAAACTGAACAGGTGTTTCTCTCTCTCTTTGTGAAATTCTAGATTTTTCTATGAATAAACGAAATAAAAGAAACTCTTATGAGATAAGAGATGATGACATAAATACTGTTGCATGTTTATGATTTATGTGCAGCGTAAACAAATTTATCCCCAGTGCACCGCATGCATTGGCATGCTCGATATTCAATACGAACTTATTGATAGAGTATTACATAAATCTATCATATGTAGGCGCAGGCATGGCTGTGTGGTTAAGAAGCTCGCTTTGCAACCACGTGGTTCAGTCCCATTGCCCGGCACCTTGGGCAAGTGTATTCTACTATAAATAAAGGCCGGACAATACCTTGTGAGTGAATTTGGTAGACGGAAACTGAGTGGAATCCCGTCGTGTGTGTGTGTGTGTGTGTCATTGTGGTTGTCCCCCATTTACGGCTTGACAACCGGTTTTGATATCTTTACGTTCCCATAAGACCGATAGGAATTTGAACTGAGAGCTAGACGAAATGTTGCTAAGTATTTTGTCCGACCCGCTGACGATTCTGACATCTCGCCGCCACGCAAATAATTATCAATAAAATAAGACAGATAACAGATTACCAGACTAACAATAGCGTAAGTAGAATGATCTCTTTTCCTTGGGACTGGTTAATCTCGTACCTCCACTAATCCAGCACTCTGACTCCTTGTCTTTCCACCGTTCGTCTCTCTTAATGTATCCACTCCCTCGCTCAGGAATGAATCACCATTCCCAGGCATTTCTCTTCTCGAACATCGGCTTTCTGTTTACGTCCCCGTAACATTAGCGGTTTGGCAAACAGACCGTTAAAATAAGTGCTAGGCTTTACAAAGAATAAGTCCTGGGGTCGATTTGTTCGACTAAAGGCGGTGCTCCAGCACAGCCGCAGTCAAATGACTGAAACAAGTAAAAGAATAAAAGAATATATATATATATATATGTTATATTATTTTATATTATATTATATTACAAGGAATATAACGACCTTGGTACCCACGTACCCTTACCTACATATCCACCACCATCATAAATTTTAATCCATAGCAGTTGACAGAACAATGAAATATATCTATTAAAAAAAACGCATGCTCGCACAAGCACATCCTACGCAGTCACATACGCGAACCCACACCACCATACAGACGCACATCTCACCACATCTACGCACATCTCACCACATCTACGCACACCACACAGAAACACGATAACACAGGCTAGTATGTACAAGCACATACATAACTTAGGTTTACACAAGTACTCACTACCGCCACCGCCACCGCCATCATCATCATAAATTAATCAATTTCGTCATTGATTTATATTACGACAGTTTCATGAATGACTAACTTGAACTCTGGTGGATTTCAATGCAGAGTGCAGGGAATCGGAACGAAACACAGCAAGGCTTTCTATCCGTATCATCGTTATATTGTCGTTTTCTGGGGATTGTCACCCTTTCCCGCCCGGGTACAAATTCTTTCCACACATCCAAATGTTAATATCGATTTTTTTAAAATCCGCGTAGTTGGGATGACGGCTGTATACAATATTTTCGGCAGCTAGCATTGGGTGAACATCTTTGAGCAGAAGTCAGTTCAGTCAGTCGGTTCGAATTCGTGAGTTCGTTTCAAGTTTTTAAGAACTGCAAGTTGAAACAAATCCTAGAGAATACAAGACTCAACGTCTTACAATAATCGTCTGTGACTTGATGATTAACCTAAGTAGTCTTAAAAAATGCTAACTTTTATACGTCTTCTTGTATACAATATCGTATATCTGTTTTGGAATTCATTTATTACAATTTTGGTAAAAGTTGTAATAAAACTGGTACTATGTTAGAGTGTTGGACCCACTTCCTTCAAGTA
Organism: Octopus bimaculoides; assembly: GCF_001194135.2. NCBI lineage: Eukaryota > Metazoa > Mollusca > Cephalopoda > Octopoda > Octopodidae > Octopus > Octopus bimaculoides. The sequence continues at coordinate 10,749,170 of NC_068998.1, read as the reverse complement.
CCCGTTCCAGCATTCTTAGTTAAAATCCCACTGAAGACAACATCGACTTTTGCCCATTCGGGATCGATAAATTTCACTATAAGTCTAGTACAAGTATCCGTCTTTATCTCTCTCTTTCCCTCTGGATTGTACTTGTTTCTCAACAACCCACTCCATGTTCTGTCAACATCTAGTTAACTGGATGATGACATAACATGAAGTCTCAAGTTTATCGCGGAAGGAATGCGATTCTGTATTCCACACTTCCCCACTAGATGATTGTGACATAAGTAAAATGAATTGTCTTTAGCCCGTCATCATCACTTGACGTTATGTATTTCTTTCAGTGGAGACTATTCTGTTGCAAGTATTCGAACCAGGTCCCGGATCTTAGAATAACTCGATATTTTGTGCAGCTTTCTACAGCAATAGCACAATTAGTCGTGGGCCCTCCACCCGCCACCACCAGTTTTTCCAATAGTCACGTAAACCTTGCAGAAGGTCACTGACGCTGCCCTTCCTCCTCTGACTAAACTTTAACTAAATAAATACTTCGCAGATATTTTTATAGAACAATTCAGTCAAGATTTTATGCTAAAGTAAGTTTTTGGTTGTTTCTTCTGACTAATTATGCAGGCAGGCGACAGAAGCAGCTTAGTGACTATTATAGTTTATAATAACAACTGCCGTCTGGTGCCACATAATATATGCAGTGTAAACTCAATGATGCATATATATGTGCATATTTCAGGTCGTAGGTGCTGGTGTACTAAATAATGTAACGCAAAAAGGTGTAAATGAATTGAAATTTTCCTTTTAGAGAAAGAAAACAACACACACACACATACAACCCCTAAGCGGTGGATAAGTGTATTACTCAAGAACGGGGGATGTGTTTAATTAATTTGCAAGGTTGTGAAGTAAGGAGATGCAGTAGTTTGAAATAATATCTCAATGAAGTAATATCCTAGAGAACTGAGCAGGGCCGATGAGAGACGGGGTCAAAAGATGCATTGGTCCGGGGACCGGAGAAGCAAAGAGGAACCCCGTGAATATATTACGGGTTCTCCTCTTCTTGATTTTTAAAGGGTTTTCATTTCCCATCCGTGGGACCCGGAAACAGACTTATATACCAAACTCCAGAACTTTTATCGGAGGCCCTGGGGCTGAATATGCATATCGTTTCCCATTTTTGATGGCAGGCGTTTCACCGCAAGTTCACTTTCTGTATGTCTAAAATTACCACTGTAAAATCATGAACAGGACGCAGGCGTAAGCGTGTGGCAAGAAGTTTGCTTCTGAACCACACAGATCTGGGTTCAGTTCCACTGCGTGGCACCTTGGGCAAGGGTCTTCTACTATAGCCTCGGGCCGACCAAAGCCTTGTGAGTGGATTTGGTTGGCGGAAACTGGATTTTCTTAAATTCATTTATTAATTTCAGTTATTGGACTCTGGCCAATCTGGAGTATCGTGTTTAATATGATGTGGGTGGGGATACAGTCAGCGGCGTAGCTAGAGCATGTGCCCTCCGGGGCAGTGCTTGAGTTATCTACCCCTCTCCCTCGCCCCCTCCTACAGACCTGTACAGGCTTATATAGCAAGCCCCAAAGTGCCATCTCTATAAAAGTGCTGCTAGGGGAAAGGGGACCGTCCCCCCGATTGCCTCCGATCCTCAACTACTCTACCGAGTATAATCGATTAAATTAACCTCCACAGTATTTAACAAATACTTCACCTATCTTATCGAGGTGAGAGGGACCTCGTGACCTTAAGGCTTTGAAGTCACTATTATCTTTTTCGCTCGTCTGCCGATTTTGTCATTCCACTACCAATATATTCTTTCTGTTATTCCTCCTTTTTCTGTTCCTTCCTTCTTTCCTTCAAGTGAGTCACATAACAAGAATTGCGATAAATTTAACCACTTCCAGTTTGCTTTGTTTTGTAGTTTAGTTTGTCCAGTTACATTTTATTTTACGAATTAAACATATTTTGTTATTTTTTCTCTTCTATTTTCTTTTTGTCAAACACGCCATAAAAACGAAGCGCGCCAAACAGACGTGACTAATTGATATTACTTACATATCAAAGTTGTT
>NC_068998.1:10742377-10746229 GCF_001194135.2 Octopus bimaculoides | reverse complement strand
ATATATATATATATATATATATATATATATATATATATATATATAGGGAAAGAGAGAGAGAAAGAAAGAGAGATGTTTATATATGTATATATGTGTGTGCATCTGTGTATCTGTATGCATGTATGTATACGGCTATTAATATATGAGATCATAACTGGTGTCATCATCACCAATTTCGTTGATATCGTCATCATTGACTTTTCTTCTGAACCTCGTTTCATCATCCTGCATTCGATCATCGTACAATATTCGATCCAGCATTGGAGTCTCTATGTAATCGTACAATCGGCCAGCAATAGAAGACAAACTCTCATGAATCACACCGCCATAGATTCAGGAAAGGGAATCTTGGTAATGTAGTCTTGGGATCCCCGCAATAAGGGCTGGAGAGACCGGATGGTCACGCTCGGAATGCTTTTCCTTCATATCTGCTTGATCAGTGCTAACCTGGAATCAATGAGAAAATTATTATGCGTGCACATGTTGGGCAAGATTCGTGACAGACGAACTGTAGACAGAAACTTCGCTGCGGGCTAGCTAGGAAGTTGGTCAGCAAGAAAAGAAAAGGACCTTGCGTTAGAAGGAAAACAAAAGAACGTCAACGGTGAGTGTGAAACGAATCTGAGTGAGTTAAACAGAAACAACTGACGACTTTAAGCCCTGAGGTACGTAGAGTAATAAACCTTTGATAGATGTATTCTCGTCTTCACTAGTTTGTTTGAGTATAGCTTAACAAAGCTATACACGGACTTTTTCTTTTTGTTGTTTCATGCGCCTGAACAGCATGTACTCTCGCTCCAAACTTCAATTTTTTAAAATTAAAATATTTTTGGAATATATTTCTAAAATTTATTTTTAAATCTTTAAAGTTCTTTTAAATCGTCTTAAGTCATCTTCTGAAGAAAGAAAAGTGGATAACTGAGACGGATGGAAATGGTTCGCCCCATTTCATACCACATGTTCTTGAAACTGGATTTATCTTTGGAATCCTCTTAAATTCATTTTGAACCACTCTTTCATCGATTTGATAATTTCGATTAATGCAATATCGACCTTGCATATATAATAGTTTTCTCATTGATTTCAAACACGGGCATACAATTTCATACGATGTCATGCGAGTTTATTTATGTTTTATATCTTATATTGTATCTACATATTTATATTTACGTATATTTTTATGAAGCATTCCGATGTTGAGAAATCTACTGAGAAATAAATTCTGAATCCTGAAATTTGTTCTCTTTTTATCAATCTCTATATTTCATGTTGCTCTATTAATTAAACCGCTAAGTTGTTGTGTACAGGGACTTATTCTCCTTTCTATCTGATTATATATTGTGTATATATATATATATACACACAAACGTACATACGTAATGTATGTATGTATGTATGTATGTATGTATGTACGTATATTTATTCTCATTGATTTAACATAAAGAATAAGAGTCAAATCGACATTTTCTTGTTTTGTTTTTTCTGTTTTTCTTTTCGTTTTATTTTTTATCCCGATACTATGCAGTTTACTATCAATCACCATCGTCATCATCACCACCACCACCATCATCATCATCAATGACATTATCATTACCATGGTGAAATGGCATATTCGGTAGAGCAACGGACAGAATACCTATACGTTCTTTTGTTCGAATCACGCTGACGTTAGCTTTGCCCATTATTCTTCAGGACGTGAATGAGAGGGTTCGATAAAATAGAATATCAGCAAAGAAAATCGATCGATTCGTGGCCTTGTATCTATGATAATAAAAAAAAATCAATATTGATGATGATGGTGACGATAATGATAATGATAATGATGATGATGATGATGATGATGATGATGATAATGATGACGTCGACATCAGCAATGATGATGCTGGTGATAGATGAAGATGATGATGATGAGGAGGAGGAAGGGAGGATGATGATAATGATGACGATGATGATGAAAATTATGGTGGCGGTGGTAATGATGGTTTGTGTTAGCGACGACGATGATGATGATTAATCATTATTTTCATCATCGTCGCGATTAGACTTCGATTTTAAATTTAGATCGCTATATAGTCTGACTCAAACTTTTTCAAACAGCCTGAAGAACATGTACATCATTTTCTAATCCCTCCTCGTAGACATCACAGAGGTTTAGATCAGAATAGACCCAAAATAACATCCGGGTCTGATAGCATCATTATAAGAGGGAGTGGAAAAACGTCCAGTTTGGGTGGGGCATTGAGCCAGGAAACTTGCTTAATCTAGCCACGTAGCTTTGTGATTGATGGGTATTAAGCCTAACTTACATCGATATTCATGATTCAACCAAGAGAATATTCTTTTCTACTCTAGGCACAAGGCCCGAAAATTTTGGGGAAGGGGGCCAGTCGATTAGATCGACCCAGTGCACAACTGGTACTTAATTTATCGACCCCAAAAAGATGAAAGGCGAAGTCGATCTCGGCGGAATTTGAACTCGGAAGTAAAGACTGGCGAAATACCGCTAAGCATTTTGCCCGGCGTGCTCACGAACCAGTAAATATAATCCTTTCTACTATCGGCACAAGGCCTGAAATTTAAGGGAGGAGGATAATCGATTACATCGACCCCAGCGCGTAACTGGTACTTAATTTATCGAGCCCGAAAGAATGAAAGGCAAAGTCGACGGCAGTGAAAATATTCTTTTCTACTCTAGGCACAATGCCCGAAATTTTGGGGGAGGGGGCCAGTCGATTAGATCGACCCAGACGCAACTGGTACTTAATTTATCGATCCCGAAATATGATGAAAGGCAAAGTCGACCTCGGCGGAATTTGAACTCAGAACATAAAGACAGACGAAATACCTCCACCTATCGTGGGAGGATTTTCACCTCTCGTGATAGTCGGGGGATTACTGTATTATCGTTAATAGAGCGGTGAGCTGGCAGAATCGTTAGCACGTCGGGCAAAATGTTTAGCGGTATTTCGTCCGTCTTTACGTTTTCAGTTCAAATTCCGCTGAAGCCGACTTTACCTTTCATCCTTTCTGGGTCGATAAGATAAAGTACCAGTTGAGCACTGGGATCGATGAAATCGACTTACCCCTCCCACAAAATTTCAGACCTTGTGCTTAAAGCTGAAAGGATTACTATTAAGGCGTTGAGCTGGTAGAATCGTTGGCACATCGGACAAAATGTTCAGCGGCATTTCTTCTGATGTATTACTTTCTGAATTTGTGCCTCAACGAAGACGGAGAAGAAGAAGACGTGTTATTTGTGCCTTTTTTTATATCAATGCTGAAAATATGAGGAAGCCATTGTAACTGTCTCTGTCGACTCACAAATAAGAACTTTGAAGACATATTTTCGTAGATCGCAGAAACGAGACATAAATAGAAAGGAGCAAGAGTGAACTGGTATCTTTGAATGGACCTTTTTTTTCGTTACGAACCATCGAGGAAAGGTCTAGAACAGAAGTTTGCGATTAGCTTTTGACTTCATGAGGCAATGTAAATAAATAAAAAATTAAAAAAACTCACTTCACAACTTTTAGCTTTTAATTGTTTTAGTCATGGATTGCGGCCATGCTGGAGCATCACCTTGAAGGATTTTAGTCGAACGAAGCAATGCCTGTACTTATGTTTTTTTTTTTTTTTTTTTTTTTTTTTTGTTTTCGAGATCGACTTTGCCTTTCATTCTGCCGGAGTCGATGTAATAAATACCAGTCAAGCGCTAGAGTCAATGTAATTGACTTGTCCCCCAACCCTCCGCCTTGAAATCGCTGGCCTTGAGCTGAAATGAAACCATTAAAGGCTGACAGAACCATTAGCACGATGGACAAAAAAAAAAAAAAAATGCTTAGCGACATTTTT
>NC_068998.1:10740472-10741206 GCF_001194135.2 Octopus bimaculoides | reverse complement strand
GGCGACCCCTGTTGTACTCTTTCGCCCCGACTTTCTCTCACTCTTTCTTCCTGTTTCTTGGGTAACGCTGCGATGGACTGGCGTCCCGTCCAGCTGGAGGGAACACATACACCGTAGAAACCGGGAAACCAGGCCCACGAGCCTGGCTAGGCTTTAGAAGGGCGGAAAAAAAGTACAATTCAATACCTCAATATTTATTGTTGTCATTGCTGCTGAGGATGATGATGATGATGACGCCAACAACCAGAGGTGATGATGGTGACGACGATGATGATGATGATGATGATGATAACGACGGCGACGAAGGTGGTGGGGTTGATGCTAAGGCTCTTGAAAATGAAAATGTGGACCAAACAAGTTAATTTATTTTTTCTTTTCTTTCCTTTTCTTTCTTTTTCTTTCCCTAATGTATTATGTACTACGCTGACTGATATAAGTATTTGGGTCAGTCGTTAGATTGCCAGTTAGAATGCCTTGCGTTCTGAGTTCAGATCCCGCATTAACCAATGTTATATCTTTAATTCATTGAGAGTTAAACAATAATATTGTTATTGATAACGCAATTTAATTTCTGTTCTTTTATTTGTTTTGGTCATTGGACTGCGGCCATGCTGGTCACTGGCTTGTTTGTCTAAAGTTCACCATAAATGTATTCCACTGCTCTCTCTCTCGCTCATTCTCTCTCTCTCTCTCTCTCTCTCTCTCTCTCTCTCTCTCTCTCTCTCTCTCTCTCT
>NC_068998.1:10736127-10739739 GCF_001194135.2 Octopus bimaculoides | reverse complement strand
AATTTAAGGGAGGAGGAGGATAATCGATTACATCGACCCCAGCGCGTAACTGGTACTTAATTTATCGACCCCGTAAGGATGAAAGGCAAAGTCGACTTCGGCGGAATTTGAACTCAGAACGTAGCGACGGGCGAAATACCGCTAAGCATTTCGTCCAGCGTGCTAACGATTCTGCCAGCTCGCTGCCTCAGTAAATATAATACTTAACGCTCCAGTTTGTCTATTGTCTCCACGTTCTGATTTCAAATTTCGCCGAGCTCCAGTTTGCCTTTCATCTTTTCGGGGTCGAGAACATAAGTACCTGTTGATCTCTGGGTTCGATGTAATCGGCTTACCCCTCACCCGAAAATAGCCCTTGGGGGTCCATATAAGATTTTGTTGTTAGAATTTCTGTGCAATAACTGGGCTCTATTTCTACAATACACAAAATATTTTTTTAAAATTTTACTACAAATCTTAATATTTAATTGTAAAAATATAATAGGATTTTTAAAAAAACATGGAATGTTTATAAGGGTCCATCCCAAGTAAAATAAGAATCAGAGGGAGTCCAAAGGTGAAAAATCCACTGGTTTAGTCGAACACACCAATCCCAGTAACTTAAGTTTGGTACTTATTCTATCAGGGTCTGTTACCGAACCGCTAAGTTACAGGTACGTAAAAAAAAATGCCCAACACCAATTGTCAAGCGGGGCCCGCCCGCCCGCGCGCACGCACACACATACACACACACACAAATACAAACGATGGGCTTCCACACAGTTTCCTTCTAGCAAATTTACTAACAAGGCATTGGTCGGTCCGGGTTTATAGTAGAATAAATTTGTCCAAGATGCCACGATGTGGGATTGAACCCGAAACCACGCGGCTGCAAAGCGAGCTTCTAAACCACACATCCCCTACCTGTTATGTTTTTAATGGTATGTAGGATTACATTATATCACGTGTCCTTTCCTGATTTAAAGGTGACAGTGCATGTGCTTTGAAGAAGGAGATTTGACCGCAAGTCGAAATTTCATATAGAAGCTCAACATCCAACCGTGGATCGTATGGACAACATCAACAATAACAACAATAACAACACAAAGCCCCTTCTTGATTGCTGAGAAATCTGACGTAACTGGACCCGGAAGTGACGAACGATTACGTCACAGAAGCAGACACCTGCTTAGGTTGATGTTTTAGCCGAAGCCTGAAGCACTTTGTCATTACGCTGTGTTGCCTCTTCTCCCGCTCATACACACGCATTCTCACTTTTTCTCTCTATCAATGTATGTATAAGCAAGCGAACAGCAGTAAACAGATACCTATATAAAAGATAATAAATATATACACATATTATATATATATATATATATCTATAGATTTTATATGGTGTGTTTTCCGCCTTGCGCTGCTATTTTGCAAAAATTATCTTTATCGGTAAGTAAACGTTTATAACCAGTTACACAATTATTTTCCTACATACTCATGTTTCTTTTTGCTCTCACTCGGTAATATTAAGCAATATTGTATTGTGTATGTATCAGCACTATTATTATTATTATTATTATTATTATTATTTACGATGTAATAATATCAGTTTGAGGTGTGTTATTTCGTTGCACCTTATGTTTAACGTTCGTACAGCTGTTTTTGTTGATGATAAAGTAATTTTTTTTAATGTTCAAATGCTTTCTTTCGTGTTATTATCGTAAAGTATTATTGTTCTTGTTTTTGTGATAAATATTTTATAAATGTTATTACGATGAATTTTTGTTATTTATTGTATGTTTAGATGCTTCTCTGTTAGTCAGATTATATTTATGCGTATATAATGGTATGTTTTCTATTTTAAGATGACGATTGAAACCTTTTTTCAATTTAATTCATTATTTTTATCGGCTTAAGCCATTGTACTTACTATCTCCAACCTCTTGGGCCTTTATGGCCGATAAAAGAATGCTACCTTTTTTCTATTTTCCTTTAAAAACTTGTAGCGTTTTAACAGGTGACTTTACTGTTTCAATTATTATAAAAAATTGTTTTGCTATATAACTTCATTCATAGTTTGTTAAAACAATGAATCAAGAAAACTGACGAATATATACACTTGAGCGTATTTTAATATACGTTTCGTGTTAACATTTTTCTTTCTTTCTTTCATCAGAATTGAAAGATAAACATGAATGAACCGAACAAAAGGCAATAACAATGACAACAAGACGCTCGTTTGATTCACAAAGAGAATCTTGTTACTGAATGTTATTGTTTGAAAATTTTCCCATCTGTATGTTTTGTTTCCATACGTATTTCCTACGTCAGGGCCGGATTGAGTCCAACTGACACCCTAACTACAATCCAACAATGGTTCTTCTCATCGACCCTTCCATTGTCTTTCAGAGAAGACTTTAAGATAATAAATATTGAATTTGAAATACTTAATAGATCAACAGATTCAGTTTTCTAGATTATACCACAAGCTAGGCCTCTTTTTGTGGATGTGTATGTTATTTACTGAAACAACGGGAAAAGATGAAGATTTTCGTAACTTTCATAAAAAAAACAACCTGTTATATTATATCTTTTGCACCAAGGTAAATTCGACATTGAAAAAGAAGAAAATCTGTTGTACTTTCTTTCCTTTGTCCCCCAAGCATGTTGTTATTTTGTTTAACAATTTAATGTAGGTACATGCCTTACACAATGGACAAATTCGTTTATGGAAGATTCCAATGATTTTATGTTCTTTTATTTCTTAACCTTGTGTGTGTGTAATATATATATATAATCGTTTATATAATCGTTTGAAAACTTGGTCTTCAGTTCCATTCATTAACTCGCTTTGTAAAGGAAGAAAATAGCTGGACAAATCTACCCTAGAAAACGCTGACGTCCATCCTTATAAATACTCTTATTGTTGCTAAGTAGCACGTCACGTTTGATTGAGCAGGTCTACGTTCAGAGGTAATATGACCGTCCCGTCTTTATACAGATGTCTAAAAGTGCCATTTATGAAATATGTCGCTCTTATTTTTTCTCTCTCTTCCTAAAGGCGGTTTGGTGTTATTTGAGGAAGATTGACTGGTATTTCTAGCATGTCTAGCTACCACGTACTAGCGGCGAGCTCTTTCGTTTGCCAAAACAATCTAGTGGACTCCTTCACTTCCATTATATACACGGGAGACTCTAAGTGACCGCTTGCCTGGCTAGATATAAAAGCAAAGTCTCCCTTGATATTAAAAAAAGATAAAAAGAGATTAAAAAACCCCCATAAAAAGACAGTTTAATAATTAGATGAGATGGTTATGGTTGGAACGATTTGATTGCGGCACCCCTCCGGCAAAGCAGACCAGGGAGGTGGCCGGGGTGGGTTAACCCACCATCCTCACAACCTTGAAATGAAAAGCTAACAGTTTATAACTGGCAAACACGTGTCTAAGTCAATTAGCCTAAGTCGTTTACTAAGTAAATAAAATACAAATAATGCGAATTTAAAAATACATTTTTTTAATATAATTACCACAGCGTACACATTCCCAAAACAAAAAAAAAAGAAACAGGTAACAATAGATGTGAGAGTGTGTGTGTGTGTGTGTGTATATATATATATATATATATATATATATATAT
>NC_068998.1:10733636-10734963 GCF_001194135.2 Octopus bimaculoides | reverse complement strand
GTATGTGTTTTTGTGTCTGTGTCTGTGTTTGTCCCCCACTTGAAAACCGCTGTTGATGTGTTTACGTCCCCGTGACTGAGCGATTTGGCAAAGGAGACCTATAGAATAAGTACCGGGCTTTTGAAAAAGTAATTACCGTCGCAGATTCGTTCCACTAAACATTCTTCACGAAGGTGTCCCAGCATGGCCGCAGTCTAATGCCTGTTAACAGTTAAAAGATAAAAAAGTAAATAAATGTATTTGTCTATCTCTCTATCTATGCCCCCCCTCTCTCTCTCAATTTTACTCGCTGTGTAGTAACGCTGCTGGCGGTAGTAAGATGGCGTAGGAGGATTATAAATATATATATATACACATATATTTGGACTTTATAAAATGTCAAAAGATAGGATTGGATATAAAATACGAGGAAAAATAAATAGATGAACAACATGTATTAAGCTCTACACGGATGATGTAAAATTGCTTTTTATTCGCTGTCTGACATTTCGTGTTCAAATCCGCCTGGATAAATGTTATGAAATCTATTTACTGCCTTGGTTTTTTTTCATCTCATTCTGTCAAATTATATATATATATATTGGCTTCTTCATGTATCTTGACCCATTAAGTCCCAGAGTATTTAATTTTTGAATATTACTTTTAAATTTTTACAGATGATTGAAAGAGGTTAAAATGAAAATAATAATTATTAAAGCTCCTTTCCTTCAAGTAGAAATGGAAATACTTGGTGTCCTATAAATAGGACACTGAGACAATGTGATATAGCTTATTTGATGTTCTCATTTAGAGTCCTATTTATAGGACAGTGGGACTTGATGGGTTAAGATGAATGTAGGCTGCCAACAGGCAGATGTTTGAACATCTGTTATTTTCTATCTTTTACTTGTTTCAGTCATTAGACTGAGGCCATGCTGGGGCAATGCCTTGAAGAATTTTTAGTCGAATGAATCGACTTCAGAATGTTTTTCGGTTGAATAAGCCCGGTATTTATTCTATCAGTCTTTTTTGTCGAATCACTAAGCTACAGGCACGTTAACAAACCAACACAGGTTTTTAAGCGATGATCTCTCTCTCTCTCTCTCACACACATACACACACGTGTGTGACGGGCCTTTCTGTCTACCAAATCCGCACACAAGACTTTAGTCGACTCAGGATTATGGTAAAAAAAAAAAACACTTGCCCAAGGTGCCACGCAATGGGACTGAACCCTACACCATGTAGATGGGAAGCAAGCTTCTTAGTGCTTTGCAACATTTGTTCTAGTTCTCTTCACCTTCTGTTCAAATGTTGCCGAGATCAGCCTTTCCTGTCATCTTTTCGG
>NC_068998.1:10730504-10733204 GCF_001194135.2 Octopus bimaculoides | reverse complement strand
CTCTCTCTCTCTCTCCTCCTCTCCCCCTCTCTTTCTTTCCCTCCACTCTCAGAGAAAGATAAGATGGCGTCGTGTAAAGAAAATAATGAAAAACTTAAAAGAAAGAAACTGGAACAAGGTTACAAGAAACCACCTTTTCTATTCTCCCCCGGAAATTCCAAGATAAACACATATTACTTGTCAAAGATGTCACTAGAGGTCGTTCGTCAACTTGATGTGTCGCAAGGAAGGAAGGAGATGATTATATATGTAAAAAAATTATTATTAATTAGCGCAGGTGTAGCTGTGTGGTTTGAACTTTGCTTCCCAACCACATGGTTCCAGGTTCAGTCCCACTGTGTGACATATCTTCTACTACTATAGCCTCGGGCCGACCAAATCCTTGTGAGTGGATCTGGTGGACGGAAACTGAAAGAAACCCGTCGTGTGTCTATATATACGTGTGTGTGTTTGTGTCTGTTTGACCCCCATCAACGATTAGCCACCGGTGTGTTTATGTCCCCCGTAACGTAGCGGTTCGGCAAAAGAGTCCGACAAAATAAATATCAGGCTTAAAAAAAAGTACTGGGATCGACTCGTTCGGCTTAAATTCTTCAATGCGGTGCCCCAGCATGGTCGCTTACTAATGACTGGAACAATTAAGAGTTTTTTTTTTAATGCGCTGGCATAGTCGTATACATCGTAAAGCGGCCATTTGATAGAATTGTTAGTGTCGGATAAATTTGTTTGCGATAATCGTTCTGATTCTCTACGATTTGAGTTCAAATCTCACCGAGGTCAACTTTTCCTTTTATCCTTTCGAGATTGATGAGTGAGTGGAGCGCGTGGTTTAGTGGTTAGAGGTGTGTTGAACTCATGATCGTAAGATTGTGGTTTCGATTCCTGGACCGGGCGCGCGTTGTTTCTTGAGCAAAACACTTCATTTCACGTCGCTTCAGCCCGCTCAGCTGGCAAAAATCAGTAACCCTGCGACGAACCGGCATCCCGTCCAGGTGGGAAATATATACGTCATGGAAACCGGGAAACCGGCTCTTATGACTCCATTATGATTCAGGAAAGAACTTTACTACTTTTTTCGAGGTTAATGAAATATTAGTCTTATACTAAAGTTCATTGTTATCTCTCTCTCTCTCTCTCTGGAAGAAATCGACCGTGGTAAAGTCTGGAGAAGGATGGGTTTTTGCCAGATCTAAAATGTGAAAGACTCGCCATATGTCAAGACATCGAGGATCTGAGAAGCCAAGATAATGCAATATACATTATCAACTTTAGTATATGATCAGTATTTATTTTATTGCTCGCTGGGAAATAAAAAAAATAGCCGACACCCTATCGGGATTTGAATTCATCGTAAGTTATGAACTTCTTTACATTCGTCGTCTCTCTAACAAAGCAGTGCACTTTTATCATTTTGCTGATCACTTTTCGATGCTTGCTTGAGTCGGACGAACTTTGTTGAAGCAGGTTTTCTAGTGACGGATGCATTTCCCGTCACCAATCCTTAACTGTTTCCAAGTAAGGTAATATTTATGGCAAGGCGCCGAGTTGGTAGTAACGTTAGCACGCCGGGCGAAATGCTTAGCCGTATTTCGTCTGTCTTCACGTTCAAAGTTCAACTTTGCCTTTCATCCTTTCGGGGTCGATAGCTTAAGTACCAGTTGCATACTGGAGTCGATCTTTGATTGCCCCCCCCTTCTCCCAACAATTTTAGGCCTTGTGTCTAGAGTAGAAAAGAATATTTCTTTATGGCAAGACATGTTTTCTCAGAATAATGGAGGCCGCACCTCGAACAATTTTCGTCCCTTATATTTTTCTTTAACACGGCAAATTCATAGCAGATGTTATCTCAGGACAAATGCTGTTGTAGCTGATCTATCGACATTGAGTTCATATTATAACACACCGATAGCTTTTCCCAATTACTTTTCCACATGCTGATGTAAAGATGTTACATCATTTATAATCCCTTAAATAATTTACAAAGCATGGTTGTGCTCAATAGACCATAATTTAGTTTTCACAGGTACGAGTTGGTGGTCTGCCCTGAGTGATATTTTTTATGGGGGTGTGGTATAAGCCTGTATAGTAAACTCAAGGGCTACCCCGGACGGCATACACTGTAGTTACGCCGCTGCTGCAGCAAAGGATCCCGGGAAATTAATGGGCTATTGAATTATAGCTTGTCTGGTTTCAATGGGTGTTGGGCCTACTTCTTTGGAACAACATCTATACCTACGAGCATCTAAGGACGGCGAGCTTTCGTTGCGATTTCTCAATATTCAGTTTCTTCACATGACTCCAAAACGAGTTGATTCTTTGTCTTTGAACAAAGTCCCAGTGTTTTTGGAAATTATTCCAATTATTGACAACGTAATGGTCAGAACTATTAGGCATCGATCTTCTAATAAGACCGCGAGTTACCTGCACAAATAATAGATACATCAGCAATTCTACGATAAAAAAGAAAAGATTTAGTCGTATGCAAAATTGACTATAAAAAAGGAGAAAAAGCGAGAAGTATAAGTGAAAGCTATGTACGTAGTTCAAATGAACTAAAGACAGACAGGTGAAGGAACAACAAGCAGGTGTTTTAGTTTGACGCTCGGGAAAAATGGAAAAGTCTTTGACGTTTCGAGCCTTAACATATTGATACCCGGACATCCTTGTTACTTATTTGCTTATATATATATATATATATAT
>NC_068998.1:10721524-10730476 GCF_001194135.2 Octopus bimaculoides | reverse complement strand
ACATATATATATATATATTGTGTGTGTGTTTATTTAGGACATTAAACAACAGAATCGTCTTCGTTTCTTTTGAGTTACTTCAAATAACTTATATCCCTGGGATTAGGAGAGTTGCTGGTTTCAATTTCGTTGTCCTTGCACCAACGGTCTCGGAGGAGTTAACGAACATAAAAACGTAACGGGTAAAGAAACATCACTCAAATTTATTTAAAGATAGTGTTATCTAAAAGCGAATCGCTTGTTATTTCTAACGGAGCGAGCGAGCCACTCGTAAAAGTACTCCACCCTCGTATATGTGTTATTAGTTAGCCCCTAAAATCATAGACTTGCTGACAATGCAGGCCTATAATTTTAATCGTTCAAGTGATGGATGGCTACCTCGTTTTTAATCTGAGAAATGATGGAGATTTGGCTACTACATGTGTGTCAAGCATATCGGGCGTCCACTTAGAGATTCCCTCATTGGCTCGTCGTATATAATGAAGATGAGGTGTGCACGTATGTAGTCAAGCGGAAACTAAACTCAGACAATACACATTGAATGGCTGGCTGGTATGAAAACGAAAAGAAACAAAGAGAGCGAACGAAGTTTGTCTTTTCTTGTGGTGGGGTATATTATCCCTAATACTTAGAGTACCTGTGTGTGTGTGTGTGTGTGTGTACACACACACACACATACATATCTGTGCGCACACATCATCGTTTTTTGGTTTTGAAAATTGTATAATATTCAGCTCAACACAGTTGATTATCTTCCTAGAGAAAAAAAAAAAAAAATGTGGATCCTTTATCAATTTGGGGAAAATAAACTTACCAGTCAAGTACTGGGTCGATTTAATATCCCTGTATAATATGTGAGATGTGAATGGAATTACAACCTTAGACATATATTATTCGCAACATAAATACGACATATAATAGCAGGTGACGACTTTACGAAAGTTGTTTATTTAAATGCCTGTGAACTTCGCTTGCTGCTGGTGATGTTATTGTTAGTATTTATTGCTTAGTCTTACAGTAAACACATTCAGACACGTGTCGACTAAACTGCTTTCTTTTCCGTTTCCCCTCTTTATATATGTTTTCCCCCTTTAAAACTCTCCTCCTCTCTGTATCCATGGATTATTGTTTTCTCTTTCTGTCTCTCTTGTATTTATTTTTAATTTTGTTTCTTCCTTTCTCTGTAAAATTCTCACCCACCGTTTCAGCTACGGTAATCAAAGACCTTATGAATTATTTCTGTACAAGTCTTCGTCTGTCCCTTTTAAAAACACGCAGTTGAACACAATAGAAGACTAAAGCATGAAATTGTAAGCACCTCTCATTTGGAATGTATTCATAATCTGGCTTAATGATAATAGTGGTCGCCTTCAACAATAAGTGATGATGATGATGATAATAATAATAATAATAAAGATTCTAAATGTTGGCTCATGGCCTGCAATTTCGGGGGAGGGGGACGAGTTGATTATATCGATCTCAGAACTCAACTAGATCCTTTATTTTATCGACCCCGGAAGAATGAAAGGAAAAGTCAACGTCGGCAGAATTTGGACTCAAAACGTAAAGACGAGCGAAATATCGCTAAGCATTCGGCTCAGTGTGCTAGCGATTCTGCTAGCTTGCTGCCTTAATAATAATAATAATAATAATAATAATCCTTTCTTCTATAATTGGAAGGGATATAGTCGATCACATCTTGACAGGTACTTATTTTATCGACCCCGAAAGGATGAAAGGCAAAGTCGGCCTTGGCGGAGTTTGAACTCAGAACATAGCAACGGGTGAAATACCACAAAGCATTTCGTTCATCTTGCTAACGATTAGCAAGTTAATGGAACCTATGGAAAAGGGAAGCTGAAGAAGACTTTGGATGAAGGGATAAAGGGATAAAGGTTGACCTGAATTGGCTGAGTTGGTAGAACATCAAAGAGAATGTTTTTTCTGACTTAATGTGCTCTGAGTTCAAATCCTGCCAAGGTCAACTTTGTATTTCATCTTTTTGGGGGTTGATAAAAAAGCCACCAATTCTCGGCAGTGAATTAGTGGAATTGTTGGAACATCACACAAAGTACCTGGTGGTATTTTTTCTGGTTCTTTACATTTCCAGATTCTACCTAGGTATGCAAATCTGATTGATGACCATGGTCTACTCGCTCGACCATGGAGTGACAAATTGATTATGAAAGCTGTCATGGGTTGAGAAACATTGTGGCCATCTGCTAGTGCAGTTGAATGATAACAATGAATTGTAATATTAATTAGAATAACAACGGAATAATCAGAAGAAATAAGTTCTCTACCATTCATGCCAACTTTCTTAAATCAATAGATATTAGTAATGATTATAACGATGATGATGATTATCATGATGTTTGTAACAATGATCTGAAGAATTAATCAGTAAGAAAAATCCAAAGAAATATTTTTACTGTGTTCATGTTGATGGCTGAAACCACTGTCTTTTGGTATATAATTGTGGTGGTGCTGGTGGTAATGAAAATATTGACGATGGTGATAATAATAATAATAATAATAATAAGAAGAAGAAGAAGAAGAACTATGATGTAATTGTAACAACAATCGAAAGAATAACAGACTATTCTGATAGAGGAAGTTCTCAACTATCCATGCCAACTTCTAGAAGTCATTGGCTATATAATTAATGATAATGAGGAGGAAGCTTTTAACAATGGAGTTTATGAATTATTTTAATAATTATTTAATGAAATAATTTAAGCTATTATTTTACTACTTAAAAAATTTTAATAATGATGGTGGTTTCTTTTATGGGCCAGTCATTTGACTGTGGCCATGCTGGGGTATCACCTTGAAGAATTTGGTCAAATGATTTGACTCCAGTACATTTTATTTTATTTTATTTTTGAAGCCTGGTAATTATTCTATTGTTTTTTTTTGGTGGTGGTGGTGGGGGGGAAACTGCTAAAGTTACAGGGCCATAAACAAACTAACACCAGTTGCCACATGATGGTCACCCCCCCCCACACACACACACAGGTGGTGAGCTGGCAGAAACATTAGCATGCCAGGCGAAATGCTTAGCGGTATTTTGTCTGCCGCTACGTTCTGAGTTCAAATTCCTCCAAGGTCGACTTTACCTTTCATCCTTTCGGGGTTGATTAAATAAGTACCAGTTATGCACTGGGGTCAATATAATCGACTTAATCAGTTTGTCTGTCCTTGTTTGTCCACTCTGTGTGTAGCCCCTTGTGGGTAGTAAAGAAATAACACACACACACACATGCACACACAGATGTGCTCATCAGAGTTGACAGGTATGAGAAAAAAATAGCAACATGGTTTTTTTTTTCCATACCTGCTAGCTTTCATCATCGAATAACAATGCAACGGTGCTGTTATCTAAGAATTGATTTAATACTCAGTGTGAAACCAATTGGTAAGATCAGATGCTATGGCTATCTAATATTGTACACTTTGATTCACACACATACACACATGCTGAGCTTCTAACAGTTTCCGTCTACCAAATCTACATACAAGGCTTCGGTTGGTTCGAGCCTATAGTAGAAGACACTTGTCCAAGGTACCACATAGTGGAACTGAACCCAGAACTATGGTGTTGTGAGGCTAACTTCTTACCACACAGCTTCATCTTCACCTCTATACAAATAGATAATATACAGGGTGTCCACAAGGTCTGGGTTCATGGAATAAATAAAATCATAACATAAACAATAAAATATAAGAAATAATAATTTCTTAAAGTATGTGTTAATCCCCATGTACCCAGACTTTGTGGACACTCTGTATACAAAAATATGAAAGAAGCAGTACCAGGTTACCATGTTTCTTCTGTGTTTATATTCTCTTTTACTTGTTTCAGTCATTTGACTGTGGCCATGCTGGAGCACCGCCTTTAGTCGAGCAAATCGACCCCAGGACTTATTCTTTGTAAGCCTAGTACTTATTCTATCGGTCTCTTTTTGCCGAACCGCTAAGTTACGGGGATGTAAACACACCAGCATCAGTTGTCAAGCGATGGTGGTGGGGAGGGACAAATACAGACACACAAACACACACACACACACACACACACATATATATATATACATATATACGACGGGGTTCTTTCAGTTTCCGTCTACCAAATCCACTCATAAGGCTTTGGTCGGCCCGAGGCTATAGTAGAAGACACTTGCCCAAGGTGCCACGCAGTGGGACTGAACTCGGAACCATGTGGTTGGTAAGCAAGCTACTTGCCACACAGCCACTCCTGCGCCTACATACAGTCTCATTCTTTCATATTCTTTATGATTTTTTATTTTTTATTTTTTATTTTATCTCTCCTGTCCACCTTTCTACACATTTGTCTATTTGTGGACATCTGCACTGTGTGTGTGTGTGTGTGTGTGTCTGCTTTACGCTCAATTGACTAATAAAACATACAATGACAGAAGACAAAGCTATCCTGTCTCCCTTCATTGATTATCATCTTGTTGTTGTTGTTGTTGTTGTTGTTGTGATCGTTGCTTAAATGGATGGCATGAATTGGTGGTGGTGTTTCATCAGTTCATTTGTTCATCACCATCATGTTCATGCATGAATGATTAAGTGTAACTGTGTGTGACACAGAGAACGTGTGTGTGCAGGGCTAATTTTGCAAGTGTTTGAAACTGTGTGTGTTACACTTGGCATTTGAAACTGGGGCTGTAAGTGTGTGTATGAAAGAGAGTGAGAGAGACTGTGTGTGTGTGTTAGAGAGACAGACATTGTGTTTGTGACTGTGGGTGAGTGAGAGATTGTGCTTGTGTGTGTGTGTGTGTGAGGGAGAGAATGAGACTATGTATGTGACACTCTATGTGTGTATGTACGCGTATATTATGTGAGCATTTGTGCAAATGTATGTCTAGTGAAACCTCATAACATCCAACATATGTAACACTAACTTTGTTTGGAGTGTTTTGTTTTATATTTATTCATTTACATATTTTACCAGAGTTTCTCATTCATAAATACCTCCTCTCTCTCTCTCTCTCTCTCTCTCTCTCTTTATTCTTTATTTCCCACTTTCAAGCTTCGTTCGTATTTCGTTTCTCATTATTTATTGATTCCGATGCAAGTAATTAATATTTAGTATTTCCTGTCCACCTGTCTCTCTCTCTATTACAATCATCGTTTGCTTTAATATATTATTCTGTAACTAATTTTCACATTTACGTTTTGCTTCATTTACGATCATCCATCCATCATTTTGTCACGTGTTTTTAACTGATTTTCGTCAGTGGAATACGGCCTCACTGGAGCACTCTCTCCTAAAGTTTTAGTACTTTGGTATTAATTTCATTGTTCTCCCGAGATACAAAGTGGACATTGATGTGAGGGGAGATAACTCAGTCAGACATGAATTCAGTAGGGTGTTTCTGTTTGAACGTACTGGTTTTCACCCAGTCCTGATATTTACATTTATCTGCTTGTCTTGTCTTCTTGTCCAGTGCACCCACTATCATGGTTGTGTGGTTAAGAACTGCACTTCACAATCATGTGGTTTTAGGCTCAGTTTCATTGTGAGGAAGGCAATTGTGTATAATATGTGCAGGCACATGGGTCAGTGGTTAGAGTGTTGGGCTTGCTATTATGAGGTTGTGAGTTCAGTTCCCAGAGTGGGCTGTGTGTTATGTTCTTGAGCAAGACACTTTATTTCATTTTACTCCAGTTCACTCAGCTGTAGAAATGAGTTGCAACATCCCTGGTGCCAAGCTGTACCGTCCTTTGTCTTTCCCTTGGATGGCATCGGTAGAGTGGATAGGGGAGGCCAAAGGAGGAAGAGTATTTATTATTGTATTTATTTATTGATTGATTTTGGTGTTTTTTCTTCGTTTTATTTACTGGTCTTCAGTGATGAAGGAAACTACAAGAATAGATAAAAGGATGATATTAAATATTGACGACTCATTATTTTCTTTCTTTTTTTTTCTCCTTCGTCCTCTCTCTCTCCCACTCCCTCTTATATGCCTGTGTCCCTCCTCACACCTACTCATTAACCTATTTACAGGTACGCACACCCTCTCTTCTTTGTAGTTGTGCTTCACTCATGCACATGTATACTCTATATATTTCTGACTTCCCTCGTGCGAAGGACTGGTACTGTACAAGCTGTTGATAACACACACACATACATACACACATACACATACACACACACACACATCCAACTACAATTTATAAACAAAACAAAATTATATACCAGATGTAAAGTTAATGTTTGTGTTAATACAAGGATTGTTAATAGTTACAAAGCTGACGAGAAATAATCATGTGATGGGGTTGAAAACAATGCCACTCGGTGACTAATATCATGTTTATTATTACAGTTAATATGGGAGGCAATTCCAGAAATGTTTTTGTCATATTATAACCTCCTCTGCCCAGGTTGAGCTGCTACATCACAACTCATTGTGAGGTCATGAGCTCATCGGGAGGTCAGAACTCATTCGGAGGTCTCAGCTCATTGAGAGGCCACAGCTCCAGTACCACAGCTATATAGTTAATGTGTCGCAGGAAAGGATCATAAAACCAACTCTTCAAGACAAGCCAACTTGCAAGAGCCCGAGGGATAGACCAAGAATGAGATACTTGGATTCTATCCATAGTCTTAGTTGGTCATGCTTAAGAATCCAACTGGAAAGCTAATGACAGTTGTTTCTGATATGACCTTATGGAGGAGGTGCTTGAAGCCACCATGTGAGTCTCACTTAATCATTCTCTGCTAATGGCAAGGGTTGGTACTCGTAACACATGTTGGAACATTCTACCCCATACTTCTTGCACAACTCCCAGTGTATTCACACTGCTACTTTGTCGTGGTGTTTTTGTACTCCTCTTGGGTCACTTTTGAGCATCTGCTAGTTGTCTAACTGTCTTAAATGATTTTCCACATAGTCTACACAAAGGTGATACTACTGTCATATCAATACTACACTTCATTGAGTTAGTACATAAAGCTTCTTCTTGAGCAGCAACAATCAGTCCTGTTTCCTTCATCAATAGAACCATGTCTTAACCATCTCCAGGGTTCTTCATCAGCTTCATCCAATGTTTGTTGGAAGAAATCTCCCTGTAGGACTTTCTCATTCCAGTTGATCTTTTCTCTATTAGTCCTCATATTGTACTCCTGGAGAGTTTCACCATTGTCACTGACCACCTTCTCACCCAGTGTAGCCTGCTACATTCTTTCATGACTATTCCTCAGATAGGCATGTAAGGACTCCATCTCACTCACAACACTATCCTTTATTCCAATCAATCCCCTTCCATCTTCCATCCTAGGTAAGTAAAGCCTTGCTATCTTGCTTCTAGTAAGAAGGCACTCATACATAGCCATTATCTTCCTAGTTTTTCTATCAGAAATCATTATTCACTCAACTTCTTATTTATTATTTTTATCATTATCATTATAAAGCGGTGAGCTGGCGGTGGTAAGAAACTCTCAAGAGAACTGAACACCAGGTCTTCAGAGAAGAAACCCCACTCAGGCAAGTGTTTTGGCCCTTCTTACACTCTAAAGGGGCCGGGCTGCATCCAGGTCATGACTCCTGGATGCCCTTCTGCTGACACTTTTTAACCACTTGGTGATCAGAGACTTGTGCATTTAAATCATTTGGAGATTTTATCTGGATGGAACTCCTCTCTGTTAACTCAGCTGGTCACCGGATAATGTGGGCCCAGAGACACTGAATTTGAATGAAAGGGAGACGGTAACATTTAGAATGCTTTTAGTTATACTTTACTCGATCAGGGCTGACCTGGGGCTAAACAAGGACAAATACACTGCCACCACCTTTGTTGTGTCAATGTTGAAAAATAATTTTTGTTGTTGTTGTTTTCACATTAATTCCTCGTGATCCAAACTGGTTCTGCGTGTAATAATAACAGAAAGGTCATCAGTCGTATATGCAATGAAAATTTGCACACATTCAACAAGTTTAATATGTGGTGTCTTTCCTGGTGGTTAATGCACCATGGAACTAAGTCAGTTTGACAGTTGTGGAATTTCTGTGATAATTAGCTTAATTGTTAGACAGGAACATAACCCAGTCGCTAGCGACTAAACTAGATTAAACTAACATTCAAGGACATGCTCTTCCACAACATCACCAATGTTATCATCATCATCATCATCATCATCATTTTACATTTACTTTTACCCACAGGAATCAAAATAAATCTGACAGCCACTTGTTGCATTCCTTCGTCATCTAACACACAACAATAATAGAAGAAAAAAACATGAAAAATAAAAATAAAACTGGTCAGCAGGAGCCTCTTCATGGCTAACCAACTTGCTAGAAATACTAGTCAAACTTCCTTTTACATTAGCAGTCCCCAAGCTTTTTTGCACCACAGATGAGTTTCATGCGAGACAATTTTTCCAGGGTCCAGGGGATCACACACAGAATAAAACACATATTACATATATTATACATATATATATGGTTGTAAACTTGTAAAAATAAGTTTGTTTTATTAGGTAATATAATCACCCATCGCACACTCAGTACATCACAGTTCACCCATCGCAGACTCAATATATCACGGGTCACCCATCGTGCACTCAGTACATTGTGGTTCACCCATCGGGGCAACTCCTTAAAGGGTTTGGTCAAACAATTCAACTCCAATACTTATTTTCTTGTCCAAGTCTCTAGTACTTATAAGTCTCTTTTATTGAACCACCAAGTTCTGGGAATGTAAACAAACCAACACCGATTGCTTAGTGATGGTGAACACACACACACACACACACACACACACACACACACACAATGATGTTTCCATCTGCCAAATTCATTCATAAGGCATTAGTTGGTTTTATATGTATATAGTTTTGTTTTAGTGTGTATATGTGTGCATATAAGTGCTCATTTCATAGTATGTGTATATTAATCTAAGTATGTGTGTTTATATATATAT
>NC_068998.1:10718494-10721323 GCF_001194135.2 Octopus bimaculoides | reverse complement strand
ACACACACACACACACACACACACACACACACACACACACACACACATATTTATGTATTTCTCACATTTTGAAAAATTTATCTAATTTCCCTTTGACTAGACAGAAGACCAGCTTGATATAATTTAAGTTTTATACCTCAGAGGAAGAAGGTCAGCACCTTTAACCTTTGCAGGACCTCAGAAACTAGTGAAACAGGAAAAATGGAAGAGAAAGAAACCCTGATTTATGGGTTGCTGTATTGGGAGGCTTATATCATTTTGTGAACACCTGTAAATGAGACATGGCAGGGTGGGCTAGATGTGCTCCCACTAAAGAGCATGACTGATAAATTACACCATCTAAATAACAGGTACAGTTAGGGGTCCAACATATGATGGAGTCCCAAAAAGGGTTCTATATAACAAATATCACTAGCAAGGCTTGGGTTTATGTGAAAGCTGTGGATGATGATAAACAAAAAAGAAACAGTGAGGAAAACAAGAAACAGTAAAATGTTTGATTTCATTAAAGTCTGCACTAAGTTCATGATGCCAAAATGGCAACACCAAAACGTCTTGTAGTCCCAGATTTCTCTTTATTTCTTTCTTGTACTCTGATTTCCTGTCCTTATTGCAAAGCCACAGTCGACCGTGCTTCCTTTGCCCTCCTTCAGGTTCATGTGAGTTGTAGGTTGGATGCATGAATCGAGGCATGTTTATTTAAATGTCTTCTGAAAGACTGCTACAAGCAGATCCTCTGCTGATAACTATCAAAAGTTTACAATATACAGGTTGAAGATCTGGAGAATATCCAAAGAAGTAACACTCTATAAGAAGAGGGACTCTAGATTTTGAAGATGGGGTGTCAGGAAGGGTGTCCGTGGACTGATTCCTTATACTTAGTTTCTCCTTTTCTTTCTTTCTTTCTTTCTTTCCTTTAGGTAGTAGAAGTAGAAATAACTAACTTAGAGGAGTGGAACTATAAACAAAACCAGTCCTGTTTTTTTAAAAATTTAATTCTTCATATACTGAAAGTTTTGCCATAAATACCACCATTACCCCAGTAACCATTATTTGCTCACCACTACCACCACCACTGCTGCTGCTGCTACTACTGCTGTCACCCCAAACTAGTAACACTACCTACAAATACCATTGTTATGACCAATATATTCTTCTAAGATAATCCTCACCACAACCTCCAGCCACAGCAATATCACCAATAACAACAACAACAACAATCATAAATAATAAATCAATCTTGGGTGTGGACCAGCCCAGTTGGAAACCATGATTCATTTATGTTGAACCATTACTCACCCACCCCTTTCTCTGTCCTCTTTCTGCTCCATTTCTTCCTCCTACCAACTTCACTTTTTCTTTCATCTTGAAATCCAGCTGATCATGTTCGTTATTATCAAAATCATTATTGCTGTTTAACCCCAGGTCTGCCCTAATGTGGCACACCTATAATCTACGACTTTCTCGCTGTGAACCATTCTGATTGGATATATAATGGTATATAATGCAGGAGTGGCTGTGTGGTAAGTAGCTTGCTTACCAACCACATGGTTCCGGGTTCCATCCTACTGCGTGGCACCTTGGGCAAGTGTCTTCTACTATAGCCTCAAGCCGACCAAAGCCTTGTGAGTGGATTTGGTAGACAGAAACTGAAAGAAGCCTACAATTGGATGCCTTTCCTGTCACCAACCCTTGTCCCAAATAGGGTGATATTGCCCTTGACCTGACATGTTTCCATAGAAGACTGGAAATGAAGGACACTGTTTGCACAGCCACCACACAATGTCAAAGCAAGGAAACAGTAACACACACAGCAGGTTTCTTTCAGTTTTTGTCTACGGAAATCCACTCACAAGACTTTGATTGACCCAGGGCTATAGTGGAAAATGCTTTCCCAACTCAGGGTGCCATGCAGTGGGACTGAACATGAAACCATGTGGTTGTAAAGCAAACTTCTTACCATATAGCCAAGCCTATGCATATATATTTACACACACACACACACACAAGCAAACTTTATTTTCATGGAACCAATGAAGGAATCTCGTTGTTGTTCAGTGTTGGAAATAACAGCCAAATTGCCCTCACACTACCTCTCACTTAAAAACCCTTGACAATGGCATCTTAGCATAGCCAGAGGCCAATGACTAAATCCAACAAAAGAATACAAGAAAAATGTATAAATCAGGTTAATAACTTAATTATTAATTAGCATAACTATTCTGGTGTTGTCTACTTGGTTTATTGTTTAATGTTGTATTGTTGGTTATTATTAAATTTGAAGCTGCTTAAATTAATTAACTATCCGGTGAAAGTTTTTGTTAACGACACTAAACCGGTTGTAATCGTTTAAGTCGCAAATCATTTAAATCACTGATTATCCATTGATTTACATTAGGTTCTTTTTTAGTATGTTTTTTTTTTCCATATATTTTTAAATATGTGTATGCATACCTGCAAGACTGCATTAGGTAATATTTGCATTCATATACAAATATCTAATTGCACACGTACAGAAGATATATATGTAATCAGTTTGTAAGTATAAATGTCCTGTGTGCATGTGTATGTAGCTATAGGCGTAGGAGTGGCTGTGTGGTAAGTAGCTTGCTTACCAACCACATGGTTCTGGGTTCAGTCTCACTGCGTGGCATCTTGGGCAACTGTCTTCTACTATCGCCTTGGGCTGACCAAAGCCTTGTGAGTGGATTTGGTAGATGGAAACTGAAAGAAGCCCGTCGTATATATGTATATATATATATATATGTATATATGTATATATATATATATATATGTATATATGTATATATATGTATATATGTATATATA
>NC_068998.1:10716021-10718379 GCF_001194135.2 Octopus bimaculoides | reverse complement strand
TATATATATATATATATATATATATATATATATATATGGGTGCATGTGTTTGTGTGTCTGTGTTTGTCCCCCCCAACATCGCTTGACAACTGATGCTGGTGTGTTTACGTCCCCGTAGCTTAGCAGTTCGGCAAAAGAGACCGATAGAATAAGTACTAGGCTTCCAAAGAATAAGTCCTGGGGTCGATTTGCTCGACTAAAGGCAGTGCTCCAGCATGGCCACAGTCAAAAAGACTGAAACAAGTAAAAGAGTAAAGAGTATAGTAGTTAGCAAAAACAATATAAACTGCCAAGTAATGGCTGTAGTAACATATTTATATTGGTAATTTTATTCATAACGTTTTTCATTCTTTTATCAAATTGTTTTATTTAGGTTTTTATTCATTCGTTAATGTATCCTTTTATCATGTTTATTTCATTTACTAGTTTAACAAATTGTTGATAATAAGGTTGAACTTTTACTTCCTCTTGAAGAATAGGAATCGATTATCTGCTGTTGACTGAACTAAACTGCAGTGAGAGTGGCAACATGAGTGTGTAGCTTAATAACCTGCTTTTATCTTTTAGTTGATTCAGTTATTCAACTGAGGCCATACGAGGGCACCATCTCAAAGGGTGTAATCGAAAAAAATTATCCTAGTTATTATTTTTAGTCTGATGCTTATTCTTTTGGACTCTTTTGCTGAACTGCTAAGTTACAAAGGAGATAAACAAGCCAATAATGGTCAACAAGAGGTGGTGAGGGGCAAAGATGCAAACACACACATTTATATACACATAGAAACATAGAAACACACACACACACACATATATATATATACAGGGTGCATGAGCTATTTAAGAACAAAGTTTCAACTTAAGGAAAACAAATTTATTTATTGAAAAACCAATATATTTTCAAAGAATTTGGTACATATATCCTTACATACATATATCAAAAAAATATTCCCTGAAACCTCTATTAGCCTTGATTACTACCTTGATAGGGCTTCTGAGATGACCAGATGCATTGGGTCAGATATGGCCAGATTAAATGCTTAAGGGTTAAAAAAGGACACAATCTCTAAATCACTGTAGTTGGCAGTTAAGGTGGCAACATCATCAGTGTTAAATTTGAAGGTTCCATGTTGGGGCTAATAAAACCAGTGGTGGGGGGATATTCAAAGTTTTGGCCCCTTATGGTCCTTAAAAGTTTCTCATATAGCTGGTGTGTCCTCTGTATGCATTCTTTGTCTTTGTGTTTTCTTATTTGTTTACCCCACTGTTTGACAACCAGTGTTGGTATGTTTACACCCAGTGACTTAGTGGGTCATTGCAAGAAACCAGCAGAATAAGAACCAGACTTCAGAATAAATACTAGATTTGATTTGCCCAGCTAAACCCTCCGAGGCGGTTCTCTAGCATGGCTGCAGCCAACTGACTAAAAATCACAAAACATAAAAATGTGTACGTGTATACACACACACACACGCGCGCGCGCGTATTATGTGAATGTGTGTGCATGATATTATTGCTGACGTTGTTTCTCTACATAATCCGTTAATCAGCTTTGACATGCTGCTAACGTTTCTTATAGCTGTTCATGTCGATTGAGCTGGATTCATTTGCGTTGTATGGTGGTAAGTAGCGGTGGGGGGGGGGTAGTGGGAGTAGTCGTATAAAGGCAGGTAATTAAAAACCTGTCAATCATCAGATTCCTTTGCACTGTTATTTTATTTGTATTTAGCTTCTCTTCTCTCTGTAACTTAACTTTACCATCTGTCTTTTGCTTGCTTCAGTCGTTGGACTGCAGCCATGCTGAGCAATTGCCTTGAAAAATTTAGGCAAACAAATTGATCCTGATGCTTATTTTTAAGTTAGGTACTTACTGTGTCAATATACAGCTTGGTCAGTGACATAAAAGGCTATTGTAAAGTTTGAACTTATGACCATGTGATTCAGTATACCACTCGTTTGGCCCAGGGCCGGATTAAGGCCCATAGAGACCCTAAGCACTTAAAAGGTTTTGGTGCCCTTGAGTATACATAAATGTGGCAGAAACGTTAGCACGCCGGGCGACATGCTTAGCGGTATTTCGTCTGTCTTTATGTTCTGAGTTCAAATTCCGCCGAGGTCGACTTTGCCTTTCATCTTTCCGGGGTCGATAAATTAAGTACCAGCTGTCTACTGAAGTCGATTTAATCGACTGGTCCCCTCCCCTGAAATTTCTGGCCTTGTGCCTAGAATAGAAAAGAATAATAAATCATAAAATAAATTTTTGTTTTTCAAAATGAAACAAAATTAGCAGTAAGATGGAAAATAATGTTTATTTTTGTATGTTTCCACTTTATTCATATTTACTCTTTTACTCTTTTACTT
>NC_068998.1:10711079-10714652 GCF_001194135.2 Octopus bimaculoides | reverse complement strand
ATTCTCTAAAACAATCCTGACTGTTTGTCAATGAGTCAAAGTGTTCAATTTATTTCTAATTTACATCTTCCGGTGTGTGTGTGTGTGTGTGTGTGTGTGTGTGTGTGTGTGTGTTTATGAATGTGTTTTAAACACTTCTTTCACTTTCTATGTTTTTATCGAGACTGTTTCAATTAATTAATTAATTAACCACGATGCAAGCTTAGTTCTGTAGTTAAGAAGCTTGCTTTGCAACCCTATGGTTCTGGGTTCCATTCGGTTCCATAATGACCATTTTCCACCTGCCTTTTGTCAAAATTGGGTTATGTCTTTAAAATCAAGCGTCCACTATACTGCAGAGTAGGGTTCATATATATGTATATATATATGTATATACATATGTATGTATGTATGTATGTATGTAAATATATGTGTGGATGAATGTATATCTATTAATATACACGTATGCCTATGTATGTATTTGCATATGCATGTACTTATTTATAATGTAGATATATGTATAATTGTATCTGTAGACATAAATGCATATGTATACATATGTATGTGGATACATATGTATATAAATGCATACGTATATGTATACATATGTGCATATATATATATATATATATATATATATATATATATATATATATATACCTGTGTGTGTACCTCTGTTTAAAAGAGGACAGTGGTTGCTTTATAGCAACTAGCTTGAGAAATGCTTATGCAACGACTTGTGCAACTGCAACTATAATTAAAACACCACTGCAATGACAACAACAACAACAACAACATGTATTAATAATATTGCATCACAGTAGCTTAATCTCTAATCATCTACCTGTCTCTACAGCGTCAGTTATATACACTCCAGGAAATTGTGTTGGGTGAGTAAATTTTCTTCTGTTGATTAGTGGTGGAGGTGGTGGTGATAATGCAGGTAGAATATGATATGATGGAGGTGATTATGTTTGTGTGTGTGTATTTGTGTGTATGCATGCATACGTAGATACGCATGCAAAACACAGCAGCCATAGTAGTTATAGTGACGGCAATAGCAATGGTGGTGGTGGTAGTTGTGGTTGATGTATGTTCAAAAGCATCCCAACCATGCCTATCCTGTCTGTAACTGTGACTACACCATCTGATGTCCACTTTTTGTTGTTTCTTTTAAGATGTATATGAGTTGGGAGAGTTTGATTGCTATTTCTAGCAAACGGAGGGACCATGTAGAGCAGGTATCGAGGAATCGTGTGATTTGAGAGAGATTTGGCTGCTATTTCTAGAAGACTGAGTGACAATTTAGAGCAGGTATCAGGGAATCATGTGTGATTTGAGAGAGATTTGGCTGTTGTTTCTAGAAAACTGAGTGACAATTTAGAGCAGGTATTAGGGAACCATGTGTGATTTGGCTGCTATTTCTAGCAGACTGAGTGATCATGTAGAGCATGTTTGAGTGGAATCTTTTTAGTACAGAACCAGGAACAAATTGTAAATGTGTAAGAATTCTGTAGGTCTGTATCTGTGGTGAGAAAAATGAATTTTTAATTTTACTAATTCATTGGGATGAGACTTATAAATATTATTGTGTCGTCATTTGTTTCTGCAACTATAATTATGGAACGAACTCAAAGACATAATCTGTTATACGCAACATTTATATTATTTGTTAGACAATCGACTGATAAACTATGGAATGGCATCGAAGACATAATCTATATATCTTTTCCATAAGACATTTGGTTGGTAAAATAAATATTTTAAAGTGTGATCTATGTATTATTTTTTTTATTAATCTATTTATTGAACTGTTAAATGGGCAGACTGTTTGAAAAAATATGCATTATGCACGTGACCTTGTAAGAGTTTTTGTTTATTTATTTATTACAGAATAATCTAGAGAAATTTTTAGTTATCATTTTAGTCAGTCTATATAAATGTAATCCCTATTATTTGAAGCCAGTTTGATGACTGTCAATACACAAAACTTCCGGCCCTTGAGTCACTCTGTAACTGCTGCTCTGAGTTCTATTTTCCAGTTTGTATCACTAAAACCTCTCTCTCTCTCTCTCTGTGTGTGTGTGTGCGTGTGCGTGCGTGCGTGCGTGCGTGTGCGTGCGTGCGTGTGTGTGTGTGTGTGTGTGTATATACATATACATACACATATATATATATATATATATATGGGAGTGCTGGAAATTTCTTAGTTTTCGGTAAAAGAAAATACAGGAGGATCAGTCAGTTATGATTTAATTCAGCATATTCCCCCTCTCAGATTCACACACTTATTGCAGTGGTCTTTCAGTATTTCTAAGCCCTTTAAAAGAACTCAGATGGTTGGGCCTCTAACCAGGCCTTTTGTGATAGCCTTAAAGCCAGGAACTTTACAGCACTCTCTTGTGTGTGTATGTGTACATACATACATGAGAGCATGTGGTTTGGGGTGTTGCATTCTTGGTTGCAAGATCTTGGTTTTAATCCCTGAACTGGAAACGATGTGTGTTTTTTTTTTTGTAGCAAAACACTTCTTTTCACATTGCTCTGTGATCACTTCAACATCAAACATGTGGCACACCATGCATCTGTTGAAGCAACATTGATTTGACAGAGGCAGTGAACTAATAATGCTCAGTACAAACATTTGATCATTATAGACAAACCATCTGTGCTGGTTGTTCAACAAGAAATTTCAGAACCCTGGCCTATGCCAGTGCTGTATAACCAGCCCATCAATGAACAATAAACTATGCTTGCGAAGACCTGTTGAGGCAAGTGAAATCACTGTTGTGGCCGATGACAGTACCGCCTGATAGGCACCCATGCCAGTGGAATGTTAAAAGCATAATTTGAGCGTGATTGTTGCCAGGGCTGCTGACTGGTTCCCATGCCAGTGGCATGTAAAAAAAGTACCATTCAAGCGTGGTTGTTGCCAGTGCCGCCAGACTGGCTCCTGTGCAGATGGCATATAAAAAGCTCCATTTGAGCGTGGCCGATGCCAGTACTGCCTGACTGGCCTTCGTGCCAGAGGTACGCAAAAGCATCCATTACATTCTCGGAGTGATTGGTGTTAGGAAGGGCATCCAGCTGTAGAAACTTTGCCAGGTCAGATTGGAGACTGGTGCAGCCTTCTGGCTTGCCAGCCCTCAGTCAAACCGCCCAACCCATGCCAGCATGGAAAGCGGACGTTAAACGATGATGATGATGATGATGTTCTATATCAAACCTCAAACATCTCCTTATACATGTATGTGTGCATTGTTTTATTTGCAATATGGAGATGACTTTAATTTTCTCTTCTTTTCCTTGTTTAATTTCTTCCACCTCTTCTTCTTTCTCTATCTCTCCCCTTTCTCTCCTTCCAAAGTCTCATCCTGCACATGTTCTGTCATGGACTGCAACATCAGTTTATTGATAGCTTTGATGCAATAGCTACTCACCAGGCGTCAGTAACCAGTGAATTCATGTCAATTGCCTTCATCAATTAAATAAGAGAGAGAGAGAGAGAGATAGATAGAGAGAGAGAGAGAGAGAGAGAGAGAGATAGAGAGAGAGAGATAGAGAGAGAGAGATAGAGAGAGAGAGATAGAGAGA
>NC_068998.1:10702432-10710931 GCF_001194135.2 Octopus bimaculoides | reverse complement strand
AAGAATTCAAAGAAGGATTGTAAAGAAAAGAAAACAATAACATGCAAGAAAAAAAAAAAAGACGAGGGGGAAATGAGAGCCAAAACTGTCAATGTTTTTTTCTTAAGCATTCCTTTTAAATCATCATGTTTGGACATAGTGTGTGTGTGTGTGTGTGCATGTGTTCCTCAGTCATGTTTTGTTCTTGTTGGTGTTGTTATCTTTCGAACTGCACAAATATCACACTTCAGCTTATCATCGTTATCAGTGTCACCAATTTCATGTTGTGCCATCACCACCATTGTTGATATCAATCTCATTGTCATCTCTCTCTCTCTCTCTCCCCCCCACACACACAGGTGTGGCTCTGTGGTAAGAAGTTTGCTTTCCTACCACATAGTTCTGGGTTCAGTCCCACTGTGTGGAACCTTGGGCAAGTGTCTTCTACTATGACCTTGGGCTGCCTCAAAATTTGAGAGTGGATTTGGTTGACGGAAACTGAAAGAAGCCCATCATATGTATATATATATTTTATTCTTTTACTTAGTTATTTGACTGCAGCCATGCTGGAGCACCACCTTTAGTTGAACAAATCGACTGTGAAGGGCTAGAGACAGATGATACCATTTGAATGTGTATTTTATTTTCAAAAGATTGTACATGTCAAGAAGCTAGGACGTGCTTCTGTGATGGACTGAAAGTGGACAAATACAGTTTGAATGAAAAGTGATGATTTTGTTTACAAACAGCAAACATGTGTGAAAGTGGGAAGACATATAAACTCACACAAACACACACTTGTACACAAAAACACATTTGCACACATACACACTCACAAAAGTCAATTTGTGGAAGTGCATGGCTTAGTGGTTAGGGTTTTGGACTCTTGATCATAAGACTGGTTTCAATTCCTGGAACCACAATTCCATTAAGCAAAATAAACACATGCTTATGGGGGCACCACAGAAATGAAAATGGTTTACAGCATGAAAGAAATCACTTTAAGCTTGCTAAAATTATATTCGTAATGCCTTATCTCTACGAAGTATAGAAGCAGAAGTTTTGCATAAAATTAATTTTAACGATATCATCGAACACTTTGCAATTAAAAAAAAAAAAAAAACTTTTCAAATATAAATGAAGTGGAAGCATATAAACATAAACATTATTTTCCATCTTAATGTGAATTTTGCTTCGTTTTGAAAAATAAAAATTTATTTTATGATTTATCATCGTTTACATTTTGAATTATCTTTGTTTACATTTTGAACTATTTTCATATACTTGAGGGCACCAAAAACCTTTTAAGTGCTTAGGGCCTCTATAGGTTTTAACCTGGCTCTGTCCTTGAGCAAACAACTTCATTTCATGCTGCTCCAGTCCACTCAGCTTGTAAAAATGAGTAATCCTGCAACAGACCAGTGTCCCATCCAAGAAGGAGCATATACACCATGGAAATTGGGAAACCAATCCTATGCTCCTTACAATATAATGCGAACTAACCACTGGTCAACTTTACCTTTTGCCATCCTGGGAGTCAATAAAATAAGTTTCAGGACCAATCCTAAAAGTGCTGCAGTCAATGTAATCCTTCGAAGTCTTGTACCCCTGCTTGGTTAAAATCCAATGATTGAAGAATCAATAAAATAATGTTCTACATCTGTTTAGTTAAGTGACCTTGTCAAAAACACATGTACTCAAGAACTTATCAGCATGATCATCTGACCATCTGTGACATTCTATATGTTAATAACAAGTCAAATTTGTTGTTTTTCAGATATTGAATGATGAAATCCATTTTTGAATCGGTTGTTTTTGACTCAGTAACCTCTCTTAGCAACTAATTTTAATTGGTACAGCTTTTAATCACATTTTTTCTCTCTATTCCGCATACCTGACACACCTTAATGCCACAACAAACACATCCAGGTCAATGAGTCGTTCAACTTACTAGAAATAGTAACAAAATCTCCCTCAAAATTAACCGTCATACTTATCATCTTGCATCAGTTCTACATCCAACTGTCCATGTTTGCATGGGTCAGGAAAAGAAAAAAAAAGGTAGGGGGGTTGGGTAAAGCAGTAGAAGATACAAGAGTGTGGATGATGGGCCACACGTACCCCAAAAAAGGGTAAGCTCAAATGTACCCCATGGTAATGACTGCTATGGTGTCGCTACAGAGAATGGCCAGCAATATTTACTGCAACAGCCACTCCATCTCACTGGGCTCATTTCTCAGATGAGTCATGATTATCCCGATTTTGTGGAGAAAATCAGTAGTTCAGGGTCTGATGAACCCCTGACATCTCAATGGCGACCAGCACAAACCTTTAGCAACTGGTCAGACCCCTGTATTTATTGATTTGTATCCCCTATTTTTCTTTCTTTCTATCGCTTTACCTCCCCACCATTTTTTTCTTTCTTTTCCTTTTTTTCTTCTGCTTCTTTGTATTTAAATATTATAATCTAAAATGTGATTCGTTATATAATTAACTGTAAAAATAAAGCCTTTTTTAATTAAGCAGAACTATCATCCAAATTATTTCGGCCTGACCATCCTGCATTGTTTTTTTCTAGACATAAATGCAGGTATGGATGAGTGGTTAAGAAGCTTGTTTCACAACCGTGTGGTTTCAGGTTCAGTTTCACTGTGTGACATCTTGGACACGTTCTTCTATATCGCTGGACTGACCAATATCTTGTGAGTGAATTTGGTTGACATGGTGGACAGAAATCATGTGGAGGCCCATCGTGTGTGTGTATGCATGTATGTATGTATGTGTATGCATAGTATGTGTGTGTGTGTGTGTGTGTGTGTGTGTATGCACCTATTTGTGACTGTGCTTGTCACCCTTCCATACACCACTTGATAACCTGTGTTGGTTTGTTTACTTTACCATTAACTTAGCAAAAAAGACCAATAGAAAAAGTACCAGACGTAAAAATAAAAATGGCAAAACAAAAACAAGTACTAGAGTTGATGAGTTCAACTAAAACCATTCAAGGTGGTGCCCCAGCATGGCCACATAACTGAAACAAGTAAAAGATAGTGTATCTAAGATTGCATTAATCAATGTGCAGTTTTTTTTTTAAGACAGCGGAATGTGATATGAATGAGATTTTGCTGCTATTTCTAGTAGATTGTGCAACCTTTTTGCAGTAACCGTTTTAAATGTAACTACATCAAGTTAAATGAAGCATGACCCCATTTTTGAAGTGATAACCAGTTGGGAGAAAAACACTTAAAAAATAATCGAACATCGAAAAAATCTAATCAATCAATAAATATTGATTGTTTCATGGAAACGCAAGATATTATCACATTTATAATCTAGTATTACACACACACACACACACACACACACACACACACACACACACACACACACACACACACACACACACACACACACACACACACTCTCTCTCTCTCTGGCGTTATCTTTGTCATTGTTCTAATTTTTCCATGCTTGCGTCAGAGAAAGGGAATGGTTCATTGAGGTAGATTTTTATGGTTGGATGCTCTATCTGTCACCAACCCTCACTTGCTTTCAAGCAAGGTAATATTACTTGACTAATGTGAGTGTGTTTACATGGAAGGTTAAAAAACATGCAGTCCAGGAGAAGGTTGGTAACGTGAAAAGCATCCAGCCAGAAAAATCTGCCTCAACAAATGTGTGTGTGTGTGTGTGTGTCTATACACACATATATATATCCTCACCATCTACAAGAAGGGAGACCTAAGAGGATTGCAACAACTATCGGGGCATCTCACTCCTGAGTATTGCAAGCAAGATATTCACCCATATCCTACTCATTTGCCTCCTCATCCCCGTGGAAGATGTCCTTCCTGAGTCCCAATGTGGCTTTCAACCCTCTCAAGGCACAATCGACATGATCTTTTGTGTCCGCCAACTTTATGAGAAGTATCAAGAACAGTAACAGCCTGCAATGTTTATCTCCTGGGATCTAAAGAAAGCTTTTGACAAGGTCCCTCATTCTGCAATGTGGGCCGTCCTTGCTTGGTTTGTATGTCCGGAGGGCTTCATTACCCTGCTCCACCCCCTTCACAATGGCATGCCCTCACAGACCTGTTTCCCCATAACTGGCGGTCAAGCAAAGATTTGTCCTGGCACAAACCTGTTTCTCTTTGTACATGGCTGCCACGTTCAACGAAATCCCACCAGACTCGCCTTCCAGCAACATATGCTATCACTTAGATGGTGGACACTTCAATCTCACACATCTCGCAAAGATGAGGACCTCCACCATCTCAGTCTTATAAAGGACGGCTGATCTTTTTTTGTAAGCATATCTGTATGGTTCAGTGTGGAAATTTATACATATATATGTGTGTGTATTTATATAGAAATTTAATATAAATAGCAGGGCGCAATTTGGTACATTAAAGGAAAAATTCAGTTGTTACTAAATGTGACTAACAGATGACAAGACACCTATATTGCTAGAAATAGGAGTAAAATATTCCTGGTGCTATAAGGAGAGTGCAAATGTATACACATATGCTGACAGAGGAAGAAACTGCCCAATAACTGTATACATATATATATATATATATAATGTACACACACACACTGAGTATGTATATGTAATTTAGTATGTGTGTGTAATTGTCTATGTATACCTACCTGTGTATATGCATGTGTTGTGAGTTTAATCTTAGTCACCATCTACATTGTCTGTTTAATTGATTCTTCATTAATTATACCAATTCTGCTCCATTCCAATACATAGTCTTACAACACTCACAAATCAACAACAATATTAGTTGCTTCTATTGTTGTCTACACCAGTACACCCACCCACACACACTACAGGTTGTTGTTGTTGTTTTTGTTGAAGAATAGCCACAGCCTGGTTGAGTCAGCCCTGCTTTATCAGACCTATGGCACAGAGGTAACTGGTTATATACGGCTGGCAGCCAGCATCTAAGGAACAAAAAAAGGAACCCCCAACCAAAAAGAAGAAGAAAAAAAGGACAACAATAACAAACAACAAATAAACATTGGGGATTTGATTTGATTTCTTGAAGTGATTTACATGCATACACACGTGTCTGTATATGCATATATGAACGTGTGTTTAATGTGTGTGTATATATATGTATATATGTGTATATATATATATATATATATATATGATATCTGTATGCATTTTTTAAACAATTTCTCAAAAGTGGATGCCATATGATCTGAAACAAGGAGAAAAAAACAAGGAAGGAAACATTCAAGACCAAAATAAGAACCAGAAGGCTTCGACAGAAATGTTCTCATTTTCTCCTTTCTATTATAATATAACTAAGGATTAAACAGATTTATGTCCCCTTATGATTAATTTGCCAGGAAGACTGTTTCAACTGCTGGATACTTTGTGTTATATATACATATATACTTTGTGTTATATATACGTATATATATATAGGTCAATTAGCGTGAAGAATTTTTATCCATCACCTTGGAATGTATGTAAATTGTCTTTTTCTAAAATTTTTTAATCAGCTGGATACCTTGTTTTGTTTTGTCCTGTTCTTTACGTCCTACTTTCTAATGCAAACTTCAGAAAACATTTCTTGTTCAAACCAGGCAGGACTTGAAGTGAATACAATAGAGTGGCTTGTTTCAAGAATCTTTTCTTGTTGTTGTTGCTGCTGCTACTTCTACTACTTCTACTTCTGCTGCCGAGGTTCTTGTAATTTTCTTTTAGTTTTCATTCTTCAAGAACTTCATTCTCGACATTTGACAAAAAGCACTTTCCCACCAAAACTACACATCACCTTCTCGAATACATGACACCCAGTCTTTGAGTCTACTGTCTCTCTCTCTCTAGCACACACACTCTCTGTCTGTCTCTCTCTCACATGCACAGACTTACTCACTCACTCACCACACACTCTCTTTCACATACACACCCTCTCTCTCCCCTGTCTCTTTCTCTCTCATTATCTCCTACCTTTATTGCTTCTTTGTCAATGAAATTGGTGATGGTTGGTTATATTACCTGACCACTCAGTGTTTCCTCAGTTAAATTGGGACAAGAGTATATTACCACACTCAAAGCGCAACACAAAAGCACACAGCAGTTCATGTGTGTCCAGTACAAACTAACAGCATTCCACCTGAGAAGATACTCCATCCACTCAGCCATTCCACTACTCCTTGAGTATTCAGTGTAACACTTTGCAGCTTACTATCTCACAGAATACAGTTAAGCATTTACTCTACTCAAAAATCTACAGAATCCAGTAGTATAACCTAAATGCTAAAGTCATTTGTCACCTTTCACATCATTCTCATGGTTACCTAAAATTTACCAAAAATTTTCTGCTGCCAACTGACTTGAAAAAAAAAAGAAAGAAAACTACCTCAAGTGCCAACTGATTAATTGTATGACCAGTTTACGTTACGTTACATTTGGTCTGATGGAATTTTGCTAACCAATTTTCGTCTCTTAATTTTTCCTCCTTGGTGCCACTGATGTTCTGCTGGTCTTGCTTTTGGTGTTGTTGTTATTGTTGTTCAGCATTGCTACAAGCAATCCGATTGGATTATGGAGACACATGAAATATTGTCGAGACATCTCAAAAGTCCTGATGATCCTGCAACCCCTGAAGTGGCAGTAATATTTTTTTCTTCTTTACTTACTCGTGCATCCTTTTATGGAATTTTTAACCTGATGTTTCCCCAATCTGTATTCCATTGAACATTTCTAATAGTTCCACACATATTTGACTCAGCCTAAAATTGTTTCTTACATAGGAGCCGAATACTTTCATCTGACGCCAAGCGGAGGTAAGAAACAGTCTGAGTCTATTTTTTCTGCTGCTCCTGTGGTTGCCATCCTTAATGCATTCTGTCACATTGCCTGGAATCACTAGATTCACTTCAAATCTTATCGGAAGAAACCTTTCTTTCCTCTCTTTGTTTTCCTTTTTTTCTACTCAATGCGGAACTACCCACTCTTTGAACTTGGTGACTCAGTGGTTACTTACAACAACTCTCTTGGACCGGATCATGACAGACTATATTTCGTTGCTAACATTACCCTCCTCAATAAACTCTCCGAGAGCTTTGTAGCTATCCCCTACTTTTTCTCTTTTTTTTTCCTTCTGACAATGGAATTCATACGGCGCCACATAGGTGGTTGTGAAATAATTTCTGATTCCAGACAAAGGTATCAGAGAAGAGATAATAGGGGCCCTACGAAAATTCCTTCAAAGCAAATGGCAGACCTTAACCTGAAGAGGGAAATTGAGGTAACCAGTTTTTGCTCTGGGCGAATACTGTTTGATTTCATTTTTTTCTCTCTCTCTTTTGCTTTAAATTTATCTTATTTAAATTATTTTGTATTTTTACATTTTTAAATTCTTTTTTACTTTTTGATGTTGTTATTTGACATTTCTTGTCATCATTCTCAACATCATCTTCATCCTCACTTCAGTTGTTTTTACAATAATGTCTTAATTATCATCAGCATCATTGTGGCCATCATCATTGTCATCATCAGGTAGCATAACATACACAGCCAATCAAAGGAGCTTCTATGTGGTTACACGACCTGCTAGAAATAGACAAATCTACCTTAGATTACACCATCTTACGTAAGCAAACAGCACATTAGGTAATGTATTCCTATTTACCCCGATAAAAATGATGGGATAGTCACAGCAGGGAAGATATTATCATAGTGGTGCTCCATCAAGGGCTGGACACATTATACATGCATTCCATCTTTTTTTAATTTATTTTGTTTCTTCCTTTTCTCTTGACTCTCTTTCTCACCTTTTCCCTAACTTGTGACTCTCTGCAATTTCTTTTGTTTTGTTATCTGTTTGTCTCTCTGTCTATATCTATCTAGCTATCTATCTGTCTGTCTTGTCTCTGTCTGTCTGTCTGTCTCTGTCTGTCTGTCTCTGTCTGTCTGTCTGTCTCTGTCTGTCTCTGTCTGTCTGTCTCTGTCTGTCTGTCTGTCTGTATCTGTCTGTCTGTTTGTATTTATCTGTCTGTATCTATCTGTCTATCTATCTGTCTGTCTGTATCTGTCTCTATCTATCTGTTTATCTCTCTGTCTATCTGTCTCTGTCTTTCTCTCTCTCTCTCTCTTTCTCTCTCTCTCTCTCTCTCTCTTTCTCTCTTTCTCTCTCTCTCTCTCTCTCTCTCTTTCTCTCTCTCTCTCTCTCTCTCTCTCTGGCTATCTATCTATAGCTCTTTCTCTCTCTCATAATTTCTTTCACCTCAACTGATAACTCATTCTGGAGCTCTCCTCTTGAGTTTCTCTGACATATTCAGTTAATTTGTGTGTCTATCTATCTCATTCCTTCATTTTAATTTTTCCTTTTCCTGATCTCTTTAAGCAAAGTTCATCTTTGTGCCATTTTTGTCCCACTTTATCTCTTTATTCCTAGTCTCTTTCCCTTCACACATTTTCCTCTCTCTCTCTCTCTCTCTCTTTTGCTCACTCACTCACTCCTATCACACACTCTCTCTCTTTCTCTCTCTCTC
>NC_068998.1:10697754-10702422 GCF_001194135.2 Octopus bimaculoides | reverse complement strand
CTCTCTCTCTCTCTCTCTCTCTCTCTCTCTCTCTCTCTCTCTCTCAGCCTATCAAGTGTTGCCACCCCACCGCCCCATCCTTCCACAATTTCCATTCCATTGTTTTACTTGGAAGAAGATCTCTGTCCATTCATTGTCAAACAGCTTGTAGAAATTGTCTCATTGCCAAGGTGTGAGAGATGGGAGAACGAGGGGAGTAACCTTCATTATTAGAACAGCGTGGTCGGGGTGGGGTGGGGGTAAAAGAGAGGAAGTGTAGGAGGAGGGAAAGTGTAAGCAAGTGATAAAGCCTGGGTTGTGTGGGTTGCTGTCAGGTCATTAGGATTGCCTAATAAATTAGACTTAATTATTTCACGTGTACCAAATACTTACCTTCCCTGTGTAGAGCATTGAGTACATTAATGCACCAAGATCTGGTGCTTCCCAGCTATGAGTTCAAATCTTGCTGACAACACTGATGATTATCAAGGGGAGAAAGACTTGCTTTTAGTTATTCAATTTTTTTCTACAAGGTTCAGGAAGTTCACTTGGAACAAATTTTTTTCAGGTTCAGTCCCACAGCACAGCACCTTGGGCAAAACTTTTCTATTGTAGTGCCAGGCTAACCAGTGCTTTTTGAGTAAATTGGCAGGTGGAAACTGTGTGGAAGCCCATCGTATATATATTTATGGAAAAAAATGGTTTTTTTTTTTTCCTTATGAGGTTTTTTCACACTAACTACTTCATAAATTCTTATAAAGATTTTATTCTAACATTATATTATGTATTTATGTATATATATTTGTCCACACCACTGCTTGACAACCTGTCTTTTGTTTATATCAATGTAAATTAGTGGCTTGGCAAACGAGACCGATAAAATAAAAAAAAAACAGACTTAAAACAAATACTGAGGCTGATTTCTTCAACTGAACTTTTCAAAGTGGTGCCCCAGCATGGCCACAGTCCAATTTCTGAAACAAGTAAAAGATTAAAAAAAAAAAAAATAGTGCATTTGTCTGCTTTTTGTTCCACCTACCCATCCCAGATGTCCAAGCTTGATGACTGGACTTCTGCCACATCCTGGTTGTAATCTAATGATTCCACTCCCTCACTTCCCTGCTCTTCTATATCTTATTCACTCTACTGGCACCACCACTGTCTTGTCTCTTCTCCATGCCATGCTAATTAATGTTGTTAAGAAAGTCTGGGGAGACAGATAAAGGCTATAAAGATCAGGTGTAGTGGCACAGGCATCAAAGGACCTGCACAAAAATTGGGAAGAAACCTGCCACAATTGTCTTGTCTTCTTCCTTGACCATGGAGGTCTCTACCATTGTCTATATTGACAAATATGCCCCTTTGTCACCTGTAGGTACTCTTTCTGTTGTTCTTTTGTATTTTCTTCCCCTTTTTTCTTTTTAAATTCATTTATTTTGCTTTGCTTTCATATCTTCTAATTGTGAATACCTTTAGAAGAAAATATGACTAACCACCAGACTAAAGAAAATGGAGAATGATGGATATTCTGCTGTAGAAATAATTGTTCCAATTAATCTGCAAAAGATAGGACTAAACTTTCTCCTTCAGTTTACATCCTTCTGTTCTTATGAAAGAAAATGAGACCTAGGCACAGGCTGTGTGGTTAAGGAACTCACTTTGCAACTCTGTAGTTTCAGGTTCAGTGCCAGTTTACAGTACCTTCAGCATTTGTCGTCATCGATAGCCCATGTTCAACCAATGCTTTGTGAATGAATTTGGTAGGCAGAAACAGGATGGGAGCTCATCAGATGCATGTGTGTTTGTGCTTGTGATCGTTTCCTCGCTCTACTGCTAAACAACTGATGTTGGTTTGTTTACATCCCTGTAACTTAGTGGTTTAGCAAAACAGACTGGATAGAATAAGTGCCAGATTTCAAAAAAAAAGAAAATAGTATTTTCCGACTAAACCCTTCAAGGTGGTGCTCCAGCTTGGCTGCAGTACAATGACTGAAACAAGTAAAAGATAACAGAAAAGATAAAAGCTAAGATAATGTAATCTAAGGTTATACATATATTAAAAAAATGATAATAATTATAATAATAATAATCCTTTCTACTATAGGCACAAAGCCAGAAATTTTAGGGGAGGGAGCCAGTCGATTAGATCGACCCCAGTAAGCAACTGGTACTTGTTTTATTGACCACGAAAGGATGAAAGGCAAAGTTGACCTTGGTGGAATTTGAACTCAGAACTCAGCAGCAGACGAAATACCGCTAAGCATTTTGCCTGGCATGCTAATGATTCTGTCAGCTCGCCGCTTTAAGAATAATTATAATGATAATAATAATGATAATAATAATGATACTAAACTTGATGGTCACAACTGGTATGTCTTCGATCGTTGGACTGTTCTATCATAGCTAACCTTGTAGGGGTGGGGCGTAAAACAAAAATTAGTCCAGCTGTTGTTAAATGTCCAATGTATGAATATGATATTGTTGTTATAGTTCGGCTTCTAGTCAACTTTGGTCAAGCAGTTTTAACAGGTCATTCCAAAATCATTCTGGCCATGACCCTTCCATTTTTTGGGAGGCTGGGGTATGTATCTAGGACCTCATTATAGAATGTAATGTTCCTTTATTTAAAACAATTGGGTGTGATTTAAAGGAGATTTGACTGCTATCTCTAGCACGCTGTGCCTCATACAGAAACACCCTGATTCACTCTCATCTTAAAGTAAATGTCATAATGGGTTGTGAATTACTTCCCTTATGTGTGTGGGTTTTTGTTGTTGTTGTTGTTTTAAGATTTTTCCCCCTGTTTTTATTTGTGATTTACTGACAACAGGGTTTAAAGTTAAGGCAGGATATAATTAATAATTGACAATATCTATAATTATCCAATGTGTGTAATTATTCATTATGAATTCTTTCAGCAACTTGAAAGCTTTTAACATTTTTAACTGTTTGATACCCTTTGCAGTTACAACGAATATATATAATTATGTGTGCATGTGCACATATACACACAAAACACATACAGAGGCAGTCTTTGTTTGCCTGTGTCTCTCTTCTATGTCTATTTCTCACTTTTTCCCCAACTGTCATTCTGTCTGTCTCCCTACATGCCTCTTACATACATATACAGACACAATTTTAAATGTATTTATGGATGTATACAATGGTTCCTCTTAGTGTTACTGGTAACATGTAACCCAGTACAGCCTATCACATGGTCAGGCCATCAGCAGCCAAACTGTTAGCCCTACCAATCCTGTTTGGTGAGGAGGGTAGATTTCACTGGACATCCTGCAAGATGGATAAGAAAACCTATCAATGACCATCCAACAAATGTGAGATTCCTAGTCTTTAAGACATCTCTCTAGAAAGAGAAAAACTCTGATCCAACACCTGTGATTTCATTTACATTCAATGATGTATACTAAACCTTCATTTTAGGCAAATTCATATGTGATTTAGAGAGTGGGATTGATCTTGTACAAGGGTTTTCATCATTTTAAAAAGCATCAGGCAAACACATCACTGTAAAGGTGAAAATGAACCTGTAACTTGTAACAACAGCTGGGAAGTTAACCCTGTGGTGGACTTGGGTCCTATTCAGAGTTTCTGTCTCCCAAATTCACTCACCAAGGCATTGGTTGGTCCCGGGTTATACTAGAAGACACTTTCCAAAAGGTTCATGCCATGGAATTGATCTCAAAACCAAGAGGTTGCAGAGTGAGCTTCTTAACTACACAGCCATGCCTGCCATTTATTTTTTGTATTTGCATACAAGAATTATCAGCCGCTTATCTTCACAGACCTCACTCTCCCTCCCTCTCTCACACACACACACACACACACGCACACACACTCTCACCACTACACCCAGTCACTCACTAACGTCTACTCCTTCCCCAACTCCTACATCCTACCTATGACTCTATTAGCTCAATGTACCTCTTTACACATTGCTTTGATATTTGCAATTATTTCTCATC
Source organism: Octopus bimaculoides (assembly GCF_001194135.2). NCBI lineage: Eukaryota > Metazoa > Mollusca > Cephalopoda > Octopoda > Octopodidae > Octopus > Octopus bimaculoides. The sequence goes on along the minus strand of NC_068998.1, from coordinate 10,698,460 downwards.
ATCTGGCAGTCAAGAGATAATTTATAGCTAAATGCTCCGGTGTCGTTTAACTTTGCTTTTATACAAGTGTAGATGCATGTGAATTTCTGTGTATATGTATCTATCCATCTGTGCTAATTTGTGTGGGTCAGGAATGTGTGGATGTGTTGTGCATATATGAGTATGTATAAAAATGTTATGTAGTAAATTTGGTGTGTATGTGTAAAATTATTGTCACAAATACTTACCTCACATAAACGCATGCTGTCTCTCTCTGTCTCGCACACACATACACATATATACACATGAGGGAAGTGTACTGTACATCTCCATTATTTTAGGATAGATATAGCATATTCCTGTGTGTTCTAGGAAATGACTAAATTGGTTAGTGACAGGAAGAGCATCTGGTCGTAAAACACTGCCTCAGATAACTCATCAGATTCATTGCCAGCATGGAAAAGCAGATGTAGATCAAGGATGGTGATGATGCGCATGTGTGTGCATGCATACATGAATGTATATATATATATATGGATGAATGAATGAAAGGGTCCTCCATCAACTTTGACAGAGTAGTACCTTCCAGTATCTTCAGTTAGCTCTGGGTACTGACTAAATCCTTGTGAGAGGACTGAAATGGAAAGAAGCTTATTGGGTTATATATGTATATATATATATATATATGTGTGTGTGTGTGTGTGTGTGTGTGTGTGTGTGTGTGTGT
>NC_068998.1:10689503-10697413 GCF_001194135.2 Octopus bimaculoides | reverse complement strand
GATGATGATGATATATATATATATATATATATATATACAAACACCACACACTCACACACACACACACACACACACACACACACACACACACACATGTGTCAAATGAATTTATGTTTTGCATTCAAAGATTTGTCATCTTGTAGGGTAGCTTTCTGTTTTGTATATGAGGTATGTGTGTGTGTGTAACTGTGTTTACTTGCGTCACTGTCAATTTATGGCTGGCTGTTCATTCCTCCATAACTTTCAAGGATTGGATAGTTAATAGTTCAGCACTCCCTTCTGACTCAGTATCCTTCAATCTGCCTGTTTCACCCTCTCCTTCTTTCTCTGTCTTTCCCTCTTCTCTTTCCCCCTCTCTCTCTCTGTATATATATGTATGTATGATATATATATATATATATATATATATATATATATATATATATATATATGATGTGGTTGGTGAGCTGGCAGAATTATTTGCACTCAGGACAAAAATGCTTTAGTGTCATTTGTTCCGATTCTTTGATTCTTTACATTCTGATTTCAAACTCTGCCGAGGTCAACATTACCTTTTGTCCTTTCAAAGCTGATAAAACAGATACTAGTTGAGCACTGAAATTGATATAAGCAATTAACCCCTTCCCTAAAATTGCTGGCCTTGTATTACTATCTTTTCGCCACCCCATCCATCTCTAACCATCTTTTACTCATTGCATATTCTCTTGTAACTTCTACCCACCCACCCTTTCTTTCTCCATGTCGCCAGGGCCCATCTTGGCTTCCTGTTACCAGCATTTTTACCTCTTTTCCCAGCTCCACTCTGAATACCCTCACTCTCTCTTGCATAATCCCAATAGCCATGTATCTCCTCCACAAGAAACCTGTTTCAGCCTCCTTCTTCATACTTTAACTTCTTGTCTTCCTAGCGTAAAGCTGTTTCCCTCCCTACTCTAATCCCACTTCTAGTGACCTCACAAAAAATGCTCCCAGAATACTCTGTAATGTGACTGGTGTCAGGAAGGACTTCTAGCCATAGAAATCATGTCAAAGCAGTTGTTGTTGTTAGCACTCCGTTGCTTACGACGTCGAGGGTTCCAATTGATCCAATCAACGGAACAGCCTGCTCGTGAAATTAACGTGCAAGTGGCTGAGCACTCCACAGACACGTGTACCCTTAACGTTGTTCTCGGGTATATTCAGCGTGACACAGTGTGACAAGGCTGACCCTTTGAATTACACGCACAACAGAAACAGGAAGTAAGGGTGAGAGAAAGTTGTGGTGGAAGAGTACAGCAGGGTTCGCCACCATCTCCTGCCAGAGCCTCGTGGAGCTTTAGGTGTTTTCGCTCAATAGATACTCACAACACCCGGTCTGGGAATCAAAACGGCGATCCTATGACAGCGAGTCCTCTGCCCTAACCACTGGGCCATTGCACCTCCACATGTCAAAGCAGATACTGGAGCTAAACATGGTCCTCCAACCCATTCAGATCATGTCAAACTATCAACCCTTGCTAGCATGGAAGATGGATGTTAAAAAAATGATGATGTTGATGGTGGTGGTGTTAGTGGTAATGATGATGATGATAAAGAAGTGGATGTAGTTTGATATAATTTGCAAAATACAAGGGTTTCAGAAAAGATATTTCAAGATAATTCTTATAGCTGGTCTTTTGAAGTTTCTCAAGACAATTTTCCTGTGATAAATTTAGTGCAGCTCAAACTGGTGAGAAATACTCAAAATGAAGAAGAATGTAGCTTTTGTATATTATTTGAAAAACTTCTTAGGTAGGTGATATGGTTGTTGGGCATAGCAAAACAGGTGAGATGAAACCATTTTGTATACTTGATAAACGTGGCATTTAAATTTGAGGCTAACAATAGACCAAAATCCTAGATAAGTGTATTTCTTTGCAAATGCAACAGGGTGATTAAAACATTTCATTGTTTGATGGCATTTGACCCAATTTAGAAGAGAATGAACCAACATTTTTGTTTTTTTACCATCTTTATTTTTTTTCTTCTTTGGTTGAGTTGTTTAAAGTGTATGCCCCATTTACAAGCCCAGTCTGCAATATGATCTAAGCCATGGTTTTGTTACCTTGAAATAACACCTTTAGACAAACCAATTATAATAAGCATAGCAGTGTCAGTATAAATTAAACCAATTTGATGGACGTCAGAAGAAACCAGTTTCTGAAGATAAATAAGAATATTTGTAAATCATTAATAAAAGAAACAATCTCTGAGCTATCTTGCTTCTGTTATTATGCATAAATCATAAAATACACTACTGATTCCTAATCCTTTGAGTCCTATGAAGAAAGTTGTCTAACCATCTAAAATAACATTTACATATTCTGTAAGGAAGGCACTTTTGTATATCAACTGCATGGAGTCATCGACATCACTTTTCCATGTTTGCGTGGATCAAACAGAATTTGTTGAGGTAGATTGTTCAATGGTTGGATATTCTTGTCGCCAACCCTTACCTGTTTCCAAGCAAGGGAATATTTTCCTATAGCCAGACATGTTTTTCATGGAAGACTAGAAACAATTATTGCTTGTATGATGATGATGATGATGATGATCGTTTACAACCATCACATGATGTCGAAGACAATGGTACACACAAACGCACACCTGGTGGCATGAAAAAGCACCCTGTAGATACTGTAAAGTGGTTAGTGTTAGGCAAGGCATCCAGCCATTGGAACCATGCCAAAGTAGACACTGGAGCACACTGCAGCCTTTGGTCTCATCAGATCCTATCAAACTGTCCTAATGATGATGATAATTTCTATCTCTGTTATTCTCTAAACTTTTCACCTCCTGGCACAAAGCCACTGCTCATGGTTCCACTCTTTCCCCCAGCTGAGAGGTCTTCATCTTGCAAGTTATTTGGCAACCCCACAAGTGATGGTGCCACATAAAAGCACAAGTGCTGGTTCCACATAAGTACCCAGTACACTCTGTAAATTGGTTGGCATTAGGAAGGGCATCCAGCCATAGAACCGATGCCAAAGCAGACACTGGAGTTTGGTGCAGCTCTGTGGCTTATCAGCTCTTGTCAAACAGTCCGACTCATGCCAGCATGGAAGACTCATATATAAACTGAAGACAGAGTACATTCAGAAACTTTCTCCCCAAGATACCAATATTTGGCTAATTTGTGCCAGTTTTTAGAGTTTATTTCATATTTGCAGATAAGAGATGAGTAGATTTATTGAGTCTAATATAATCACAGTTGTTTTCTAATTTTGGCAAAATCAAAGTAGGAACTACCTCATATATCAGATAAATAGTTTCGAAATTCTTGCCTTGTCAGCTTTTAGTTTAGCCAAAGAATTATTAGTTTAGCAAAAGAATTATAGGTAAGCAATTAGCAGACTGTTTTCAATTAGATATTGACCAGGAATGACCTCTGATCATATTAAAATAGAATGTTTTGAACTTATGCCAATTAAGTTAAGCATTTTCCTCAGAAAGAATTAAATTCTAATCAATACAGGAGAATGAGTAATTTAGGACAAACCAATCCAATCCAATCATTTACTGTTTGGAATTTTTGTGTCAGAAGATAAAATATCAGTGAATGAATTTTGTTGAGCAGATGAACTAAAAATAATCACAGCCTGGCCAGAAGTATAATTTATGGGATCAGTTAACATCAGTATAATAAAGTGAGGTATATTAATTATGACCAAGTTGAGGCCTGATGTAGTTATTGCCACTTGCATATGTTGGTAAAGTTGTCATTTGTGATTGATCATTATCATTTAGAAATTCATGTATTCTCAAGAGAGATGAGGTTGGTAAAAGAAATCCAATTTTGTGATTTTCAATTTCGTTTTCATGCCTATCCTCACCTATTTACACGAATATTTGGTAATGACTGAAATGGTACAATTGTGAACATGTGGCCGAAATGGAGTTTCATTGAAAGGTCTCTTGAGTAATGTTATCCATTTTGGATAAATAAAGTCCAAGATGCTTGTGAGCAGCTGCATTTTTCTACCTAATATCTACATGCAATTATTCATAGCTTTATCAGCTTTGAGACCCACTTCTAGCAAAAAGAAATTATTTTGTGCTCTCTTAAAAGTTTATAAAATGTTTGCAATACCAACCAGATGCATGTTTGTTTGTATGTATGTATGTATGAATAAAGTACAATTATCTATGTATAATATAAATATATAGAAGTATAAATTACATTTTATTCATATTATATATATATATATATATATATATTTGGATATATATTTATGTATATCTGTTATTAAAGTATAATTTCTTTCAAAGATCAAATGTGAGTATGTATAACATACATAATATATAATCTATATAAATATATATATAAATAATACTTGTAAACATGTACGCACATTTCTATTATTAAAGCATATTTCATTAAGAAAATCCATTCACTATAAGTAGCCTTAGATTAAACACAAGAGTACTAATCATAGTATATGTAGCACTGTAAGCAAGGATTGTTCTTTTTATTCCTTGACTTGCAATTCTTCTGAGTACAGAGATAATTGGTCACGCTTTATTTAATATGTCTAGGACATGAGTCAGGCTAGTCTTTCTGCTATCATATTATGGGGTTTTTTTTCAGCTTTTGTATTTTTGTTATAGTAAGTTTTTTCAATGCCGCCTTCACTCCTCTTTTTATCTATGTAATTCTTTGAAAATTTCAACTACACTATCCTTTTAAATCTCTACCTATCCTACACTCTTTCTATATATATATATATATATATATATATATATATATAAAACGTGTGTGTGTGTTTTAATCGTTTTTCTCTCCCTTTCTTTATCAATGTCAGTCTGTCTCTCTGTTCTTTGCAAATGACTATTGTCTTTCTGCCTGCTAGCCATGTCTTGGGAAATATTCCAAGCTTAAGATAATTACATCGGTCTGCAACTGTTGTCTTCTTTCAGCGAATACATTCAATCTCGTTTAATGTTGCATAACGAATCGACAGAACCACAATTATTCTTCTCTCCCCCCCTCTCTCTCTCTTTCTCTCTCTCATTGACATAGATTTTAATTAGCTGACCCCAGGATGTCAGATTGCTCATTAGTTACAATAGTTTTGATAATCAGAACAACCTCTAAACACGCACACACACACACACACACACACACACACTTGACCTTCAAGACAATGGCTCTCCATAATACTCTACTGCTATTACTAGTACTGCTACTGTTGACAGGAATGGTAGAATGGTAAATTCAACGATGCTCAGTAATTTATGTGTCGTTAGATTCTGAGTTCAGGTCACTTTACAGTTGACATCACTTTTTCTTCCCTCTGGGGAGGAGAGCACTTGTGCTTGTCTTCATCAGCATTATCATCATTTAATGTCTGTTCTTTATGCTGACATGGGTCAGATGGTTACATACGGTTTAATCAACTGGTTTGGGTGTCACTGCTCCCCTGGACAGATTACAGAACTACAAATCACCTGGTCATCTCAAATATGACATGGCTTCAAAGCTTTATAAACATATACTGTTTTAGAGAGAGAGAGAGGGGGAGAGAGAGAGAGATCTTCTTTAAATTTTTGAATCTATATCTAATAACATTTTCCTCTTAACACCTGTTACAGTTGCAGTAACTAAACTCATCAGAGAGAGATTTTAATTAACTTAATTATAAACAGATATGTAAACACTGTATAGAAACACTGCAATAATGCACCCAATGGAATTATATCTGGGATAGACTGAAAGCAAATATTAACCACAGCCTGTCAATAACTGACTGAAGTAGTTAGAAATAAATTATTCAGAAAGTACATTTAAATACACTAGATCTTCCTGTAAACTCTCAAATTCTAGTTTATTCTTAATGCTTAAGGATTTCATCAGTTAGTGGTAGTTTGTGCATAATTAACACAAATTTTTTTAGCAAAAGCAGTAGGAAGTTTTGTTAAATTGTTAGTTAAAAGAAATTAGGAAATGTTGATGACATTTGCAGGCTCTACAAGGTTAGTGTGAAGATGCATGGCTCAGTGGTTACATCGTTAGGCTCACAATCATGAGATGGTGTGTTGGATTTCTAGACTGGGTTGTGTTGTGTCACTCAGCTGTAGAAATGAGTTACAACGTCACTGGTGCCAAGCTGTATCAGTCTTTGCTTTTCCCTTGGATAACATTGGTGGCATGGAGAGAGGAAGCTGGGATACATGGGCATCTGCTAGTTTTCCATAAACAAATTTGCCCAGACTTGTACCTTGGAGGGGAATTTTCTAGATGCAATCCCATGGTCATTCACGACCGAAGGGGGTCTTTACCCTTTGTTTTTTTACTAGATTAGTGTGATTATGCAGGTGTGGCTGTGTGATTATGATGTTTGCTTCGCAGTGACACAGTTTCAGGTTCAGTCTCACTGCATGGCGTCTTGAGCAAGTGTCTTCTACAATAGCCCTGAGCCAACCAAAATCTTGTGAGCGGATTTGGTTGATCGGAACTGGAAGAAGTCCATCATGTATGTGCATATATGTATGTTAGCCTCTCATAATTTTCACATCATGTATTTAATAATAACAATGAAATTATTGTGTATAGTGCTCTGGTGCACTACAACTTATCAACGTGCATAGAATTATGTACAAATGTCAGGAAAGTGAACAGTGTATGAGTCGTGATATAGATGTGTGCATGCGTATGGCAGGAGGATATCAGATGTAGTGTTGGCAAATTTCAGGAAGCATGGAGGTTTTAAAGGATGCAATGTTTCGGCAGCTAACAACTGATATTGGTAGTTTGTTCCATGCTTCAGCAACTCTGAGTGTGAAAAATTGTTTCCAAAAGTCATGGGAGCTGTGCTGTTTTCTGACTTTGTAGACATGCCCACATGTGTCTACAAAGACACATGGAGTTCAAAAAGGTGCTCAAGGTGATTGTTTGCACACTGGTTAATAATTTTGTAGGGGTTTACCAAGTGTAGTTACCAGATGTCAGAGCTTCAATGTTCTTCTCTACTATCTATTTTACTGATTATGAAAAATGAAAGTCAAACTCAACCATAGCAGGGTTTGAACTCTGGGCATAAAGGACTGAAGTTAAATGCCATAAAGTATTTCTGTCCATTACACAGCTCATTCTATCACACTCAATCATCCTTGTATCGAGATGTAATCCTTTCTGTTACAGGCACGAAGCCTGAAACTTAATGGAGTAAGCTAGTAGGTTACATCGACCTAGAAAAGATGAAAAACAAAGACAATTTTGGCGGCATTTATATTCAGAACGTAAAGACGAATGAAATGTCGCTAAACATTTTGTCTTGCGTGCTAACGATCGTAAAATAATCATGCAAACGAATTAGAAGGAAAAGCGTGCAAGGGAGATAACTCTACTTATAATTCATGCATTGGCGCTTGTAATTCAATATTTTATCTGTAACCCGGTTTTATATTTTTATTTGAAATTTATTTTTCGTCCTAATTTGATTACAAATTTTACATTGAGTCATATTTTAGCATTTTAGTGACTCGGCTAAGAATATCAACAAATAATAAAGCTTTGCGGTTGTTTAGATTCAGGTCAGTTCTAAATGTGCAGATTCTTTGACCAAAAGCATTCTTAATCATGAGAACACTGCTTTTTGTTGTTGTTTGGGCAGTAAACTGCACTGTCTAATAAGTCCTTCCTTAAGTTAATGATGAGTGATTTAAGGGAGATTTAACTGTTATTTCTAACAGATACATATATGTATGTGTGTAAAATCTTTTTGTACCAATCAAGAAGACAATTTCAGTCCATTTTAATTGTCAATCTTCAGTCTAAATTAATTCCTTCATATTTATGTTCTGCTTCCCCAATTTTTGCTTTAAAATTTTTTTTTAATCTTCTTTCTTTATCAGTGATTATTAAATGATATTACATATGCACCCCTACCACA
>NC_068998.1:10688605-10689493 GCF_001194135.2 Octopus bimaculoides | reverse complement strand
ACACATACAGACACACACACACACATGCACACACACACACACACACACGCACAGAAGAGAGGCTGTTAAAAAAAAAGCCAAACTTGCTACCTTCAATTTAGTTTTTATGCTTAACCTTGCCTATAGTCGTTAATTTTAATAGGAGGTGGCATATCAGTTAATGTTCCATTAACAATCAGTAATGCCTGAAAGGGTTCAATCATGAATATAGACAGTCGATGTAGGGTTCTTCTGAAGGATCTTTGGAGTAACGTTACTGAACAGGGTACATAGCTTAGAAACCAGGTGGAGCTGCTATGTCACCAATAGGTAGTCACAGCTCTCATACTGTGGACATGTGATTTGAATGTTGCAGGAAAGAATCTCAAGATGAATTCTTCGAGATGATCCAAATTGCAGGAAACCTAGGGGTTGATCAAAAATGAGATAGTTGGTCATGCTTAGAAATTCAGCTGGAGAATCTAATGACGGTTTCTTCATGGAGGACTCTACCCTCACGACTCCTTCCCCAGGAGTAGTGGGCAGAGAAGAGGGATGGATGAAACCCAGATTTTATAATTATATGATTACTCTTTTACTCTTTTACTTGTTTCAGTCTTTTGACTGTGGCCATGCTGGAGCACCACCTTTAGTCGAACAAATTAACCCCAGGACTTATTCTTTGGAAGCCTAGTACTTATTCTATCGGTCTCTTTTGCCGAATTGCTAAGTTACGGGGACGTAAACACACCAGCATCGGTTGTCAAGCGATGATGGGGGGGACAAACATAGACACACATACACACATACACACATACATATATACATATATACGACGGGCTTCTTTCAGTTTCCGTCTACCAAATCCACTCACAAGGCTTTGGTTGGCCCGAGGCTATAGTAGAAGAC
>NC_068998.1:10685885-10688192 GCF_001194135.2 Octopus bimaculoides | reverse complement strand
TGTGTGTGTGTGTGTGTGTGTGTGTGTATATATATATATATATATATATATATATATATATATCATGCCAGCATGGAAGGCAGACGTTGAACAATGATGATGATATACATACACACACAATGCCTACATTTAGAATAAAATGTATGCTTCTGTTGACTCAAACTTAAATCTTCAGGGCACTTTTCACGCTCTGTTATAGCTATTTTATTTCACTCATATTAAGTCATATCCATGAGAACAGATACAACATGTGACTGTCTCAACACCCATTCACACTGAAATCTGTAGATCTGATCTGATTAAAAAACACTTGTTGATGAATGTATCCAATCTTGAAGAGTCACTACATTTCCAATATTAGTGTTTAACAAACAACTGTCCTTTCCAGCCCCCAAAGCTAATGTATTCATTCAGGTGCAATGTGATTTTGATTATCATGTGATATCTATTACCTTCCTACCTTTTCTCATACTTAAGTATAGTGCTATCTGCCCTTCCCACCATTAACCCTAATGGTTCGAATTAAATTTCTCATGTTATATTTGAGTGAATATAGTTGGTAGCTAAATAAAAATATTATTGATATTAAGTCAGATCAAATCAATCATATATATATATATATGTCAGGGCACATGGCTTAGTGGTTAGGGTGTTGCATTCACAATCTAGCAATCATGATTTCAATTCCTAGGCCGGGTGGTGTGTTGTGTTCTTGAGCAAAACACGTCAGCTCATGTTGCTCTGCAATCACCTGAACACCTGGTACACAGTACACCTGTTTAAACAATGTCAATTTGGTGGAGTGAGTGAGCTAATATATGGCACATACATTTAATCACTATAAACAAACCATTTGGGCAGGTCATTCAGCAAAAGCTGGACACTCATATGTCATCTTCAGTGAGAAAATCCATCATATATACATATACACACACGTGATGGACTTCTTTCAGTGTCTGTCTACAAAATCTACTTGCAAGGCTTTAGTTGGCCTGGGGTTAGAATAAAGGACATTTGTCCAAGGTGCCACACATTGGGACTGAACTTAAAATCATGTGGTTAAGAAATAAACATTTGGAATCTGATAAATAAATGTGTCCGTTATTGTCATGAGAATAACAAGTAAGCAGTTATTTATCTGACCCCCAACTTGCGCAAACTGTTAGATACAAAGCACTTCTGAAAAGCTGAAACGTTTTCCTTTTGGTCTATACTCTTTGATAATTGTGTGAATGTGTTGTATGGGAGAAAGTCTTGTTTTTATAGGGACCTTCCTATGTGGCTAAATAGACTTTTCAATTTATTTGTATAAACCCTTTTTGTTATTGATTTCTATTGAAATTCACTGCCTTCATTTCAATCAATGTTTAGAATAATTAAGGAATTTACTGAAAGTAACCATTATTATTAAGCTGATGTTTGTAATGTAAATTAAGAAATTTTGATGGAATGTTTTAACTTGAATAATTTTAAATCACACACACAACACACACAGCACTCAACTTTTGTTATTTACACCACCTGTCCTCATCTGTTGTTATTTTTTGTATATTCTCCCATATATATATATATATATATTTGCACAAGCACACACACACACACACACATAGTGCATATGTGCCATACCTGACACTGGAGGTTGTCACAACCCTTTGGCATGCCAGATTGTGTCATACCAGCATGAAAAATGGACATTAAATAAGGGTGAGGATTATGTATACATGTATGTATGTGTATAGTATGTATTCATGTATGTGTATATGTGTATGTGTGTACATATACATGTATTTATGTCCACATCTGTTTTTGTTTAATTGCTAAATAATGTATTTAATTTTATAATCTGTTGCACAAATAGTTAACATGAATTACTTAAAACAAAAGCCTATCCCTGAGATAAATTTTAAAAACTCAAGAGGTAACAAAGAGAACAAATTTGAAACAAAGTTTCTAAACTCAATGTAGAGAAAATTTCAGAAAGTGAAATAAACTATTTTGGTGATGAAGAGAAGTCTAACATTCTGAGCTGAACCGTTCACCAGAGAGAGAGAGAGAGAGAGAGAGAAGTATTTTAGTTCTTCTGCATGTGATTTGACTTTGTAGTAACTCTAATGGTTTGTTCCATCAATATCGATTTTTTTTTTTTTTTCTGTATAAGATAAAAGGTGTTTTGGAGGTGTTCAGTAATCAATCTTAGCTTCCTTTATTTTATGTTTGTCTGTTTTTTTTTTTCTATTTTATAGGCAAAAGTAAAACTAAAACGAATTTATCTGGGCATGTCCCAGGAAAAGGTAAGTATACATAGCT
>NC_068998.1:10682184-10685710 GCF_001194135.2 Octopus bimaculoides | reverse complement strand
ACACACACACACACACACACACAGAGGTTTATATGCATAAAATGTGGCCTGTTAATGTTGTTGTTGTCATTGTTGTTTAGTGCCAGATTAATGTTTATCAAATCTTGAGTCAAAGACACTTCACCTGTTTCCCCTCTGACCTCCCCCACTTTTTCTTTATTGCCTAAGAATACCTTCCCCAATATTTCTTTTTCTTTTTACTTTTGAAATGGTGCTGTGTGACTCGAGAGTGATTTGGCTTCCACTTCTACCAGGTCAGTTATCGACTCTGCCTGTTAGCATTGTATCATTGTGAATCTGTTGAAGACTTCAATCTTCATATAATATGGTTAGGGTATAATCAAGCCTGGCAGAGTTTATCCTACTTCAACCAACCAATATCATCCCCGGGAAGATTTGAGGTTAGAGTAATATAACAGAATGCATAATAATAATAATAATGGTCACCTAGTAATACATATTTATGGCTAGAAGCTTCTTTGTTATATAGACATGCTGGTTCCAGTCAAACCATCTAACCCATGCCAACATGGAAAACAGATGTTAAATGATGACGATGCTGATGACTAGGTAGATGAGATCACCATTATCATCATCACTGTTTTCATATCTGCTTTCCATGCCTGAGAATGGGTTGGATGGGTTTTACCAGTTGAGTTAATTTCTTCTTATTTGGACGGACTTTGTGCCATCTTAGTTGAGTCTGGGGACCATCTTTTACTCATACATTCTATTTTTTGGCATGGTTTCTACTACTTGATGCTCTTCTTAACACCAACTGTTGTACAGAGTATAATTACTTATTTAAGCTTTTTGTTCTCTATAGAGCATAGGCTTTTGATAACTTCTCTCTAATATTCTTGCCTCTGAGATGCCTTTTCTGCTTCTCTCCACTTGAATGCCTGCATTTTCAGCTCTTACATATTCATATTATATGAGCCATACTTAGGGCAGCAAGCCTGCGGAATCATTAGTACTTCTGAGAAAATGCTTAGTGGCATTTCTTTTGGTTTTATGTTCTGTGTTCAAATTCTACTAAGCTTTACTTTGCCTTTCATCCTTTTGGGGGTAGTAAAATAAGACGTAGTCAAGCACTGGAATTAATGTAATCAATTAGTACCCTTCTTCTAAATTTGAGGTACCATGCCAATGGTAGAAAGCATTATCAGAACCATGGTTCAAACCCTACTGCGATTCACTCTCCCAGCCTGTCAGATGATGATGATGTAAATTTTATGTCAATGTTATCATAAATCATTGTTATATAACTCAGCGTTCTTATTTGTGAATTGCTGTAATGATCCAAAAAGTAATTCAATAAATAATGAACTGTTAAAAAAAAAAAACGTTTTTTTTTTTTTTTATAACTCCAGCGATGTTTTTGCTTATGTAATTGTGAATTACTGATTCATGAACATTCATTGTTTGTTAGTTTATATATATCCAGCTATAGTAAACCTGTCTGTATTTTCCATTCACTGAAGTAGTCGCTTTTTGTCATGCTATTTGTGATGTTATATCTTTCGATTGTTCTTACTTTCTTTCTTCTTTATATCACATCATGGGTGTACTCCATATGTACTAAGATTCTACTTTATACCTTTTCTTTCTTTATTTTCGTTCAGCACAGATTTACGTGTTTTGTTCTTTTCTATATACTAACAAAGTACTTGGTCTATGATTGTATTTCTTTGCTCCTTATTTTGTCATTTTACTCATGATAAAATGGCTTGTCATAACTCATTATATTCAACTTTTAACTGAAAGTTTTTTTGAATGTAATTCTTTTTCTAAACAGAAAGTTTGTGCAATGATTTTTGTTTCTCTCCCCAAGAAAACACTTTTAGTGTGATCATCAATGTGACCGTTATTGCTTTTATTGGTCACTTCTGATTAATCCAAGCCCAAGATCAAGGCATTTCTTCTTGTGACCATTCTGTATTTTTTCCCAGGTATAGCATACTCAGAGCTCTCATATATCCAATACATACATCTCTACAATAATAACACTAATTCAAGAGAGATATTTGGTTGCTATTTCTAGCAGGATTAGGCATCCTGATTGCATAAAAGCTCATTCATTATTAGATTTTGGAAAATAGAAAGTTTATTCATTCTGCACCTTTTAAATTGAGAAACATCTCCTCTTAAGAATTCTCAAATTTTAATTTGAAATGTTCAAAATATCTTTAACCCTTTTAATATTAATCTACTCACAAACTGTCTCTGGATATATAACTCAAAATTTAGACATTTTAATATGTTCATATTCTACATTAAAATTTTCCACCATGATTTTATGTAAGTACCTTAATGTTCTGAAAACCAGCTTATTATAATAATAATAATAATAATAATAATAATAATCGTTTCTACTATAGGCGCAAGGCCTGGATTTTGTAGGGAGGGGGACAGTCGATCACATCGACCACAGTACTCAACTGGTACTTTATTTATCGACCTTTTCTTCATACACGTATTGAGAGATATTTTGAAGGGGTTTTGTTGAGGAAAATGCATGATTCTGTGTATGTAAATATGATACGGTAACAGTGTACTGGAATAAAGTATGAAGCCTTAAATCTATCATAAATAAACTACATTACGCAAGTACCTAATTTTGATTTTATGCTTCAGATAAACTGTGTAGTTGTTTGTTTAGGTTGAGAGAACTCACACAGGCTGTAAAATTCAAATTTCTGGCTTTTATTGCACTTGGCCAATGGGTTATGTCCAGTCATTGTGGTTTTGTTGTCATTCATGCATGACAAAATACAAATGGGTGAATTAAAGTTTAACTTAGTTTCCATCTTTTCCCAGAAAATTTTCCTTTATTCCTTTAGCTAATCAAAAAATGTTTCTTAAAGGTAATACAGTCATTAAAGAGAGATATAAAATAACATCAGAAAAATACCTTAGGAATGAGAACCCAGATTCGAAATTCCCCCAGGACACCTGATGAAGGCTGGAGAGTACATCAGCTGAAATGTTATGTTGACAACAAAAAAGTTGAGGACAAATATCCATCAAATGTAATGTACATAATTCCTTCTCTCTCAAATATAGAACTTACAACACTCATAAATAGATCGACATTATGTGCAGGGCAGTTTTTTGATACACTTAAAAATAAAGAAAGAGGAAAGTTTTAAAGTCTGAAACACATTTAAACTGCTGACTAATCAATCATACCAGAACATTAGAAATAAGTTTACAGCCATGTAGATGTATGAGAGCCAGAAAAAAAAAAAATTCTTTATTTTCTTTCTTTTTTTTTGTTTCTTTTCTTTTCTTTTTGGTTACTTTTTCTTTTCTATTTTTCTCTTTTTTTTTAAAATTCATTTTTGAGTATTTCTTTTTGTCTTTCTTTCTCTTGTTTCCTCCCTTCCTTTCTTTCTCATTTTGTTTTTCTTGTTCTTACTAGGTGTGGTCCTGTTTTATGTGAACTAAATTTTCTGGGTGATTGATTTCTCTTGTATTTTGTCTTTTTCTTTTCTGCTTTTTTTTTTTTGTTTGTTTTGTTTTG
>NC_068998.1:10672704-10682025 GCF_001194135.2 Octopus bimaculoides | reverse complement strand
GTTGAGCAACCAAAACTTATATTCTTTTACTCTTTTACTGGTTTCAGTCATTTGACTGCGGCCATGCTGGAACACCACTTTTAGTCAAGCAAATCAACCCCAGGACTTATTCTTTGTAAGCCTAGTAGTTATTCTATCGTTCTCTTTTGCCGAACCGCTAAGTTACAGGTACGTAAACACACCAGTATCAGTTGTCAAGCGATTCTGGGGGGACAAACACAGACACACAAACATATACACATACATACATACATACATATATATACACATATATACAACGGGCTTCTTTCAGTTTCCGTCTATCAAATCCACTCACAAGGCTTTGGTGGGCCCGAGGCTATAGTAGAAGACACTTGCCCAAGGTGCCATGCAGTGGAACTGAACCCAGAACCATCTGGTTGGTGAGCAAGCTACTTACCACACAGCCACCCCTGCGCCTATAGAGATATTTAGACCTATGTAGAGATATTTAAAATTTGTATTGAATTATTAAGGCAAATGATCAGTTGGTGGTGGTGATGGTGGTGGCCTTAGAGGTAGTGGCAATAGTTGTATTGATTATTTAGCCCTAGGTCAGTCACCATCAAGCAGACCCATGATCAAAAGGAATTCTGGCTGTAGCCAAACTGTCTTATATAGTGGAAAATGCAACTGTCTAATTTGTCCTTGAAATAAAAACAAACCAAAAAATACGGTGTAATTTTAGCAAACTTTGACTTCTATTTCTAGGAAGTGAAGATGTACGCAAAGGAATATAGTTAACAATATCCCCAGTGTATTACTGGTGCTTTTACTATCAGATCAAAAATGATCTACTACTGTTAATGATATAAAACAGTACTACCTGTTTCATAATTGGGCCATTGATAATTAAACTAGCTTTAGCTTTTAGGGGTCTCACCCTGGTGTGTGAAGGGTACATAGTTGCTCTGACTGAACAAAACAAAACAAAAAAATACTTGTCTACAATGATAGATGAACTCAACCAGGAGTTAATGGCCATGGAGTGGGCCCCTGTTAACCTTTTTGTTACCAACTCACCTTAGACTGCTCCTAATTTTATGGTACAAATTTCATGTTTCAACACTTTAGCATTTAGATTACTCTGTCAAATATCACACTTGTTTATTCATATTGTTTTAAATTGAGCAGACATTATCTTGTAGATCTTGTTGCTTTGAGATTTCATTGTTATGGTTACTTATTTTTAGAATGATATTGTAGGAGTGGCCAGAGTTGGCTGGTTTGAACATAAACCAGGTGGAATTTCAGGCTACTTTAAATGCTAAGGGGTTAAAGTGATTTAGATTAAAATTCTCCATCAAAATTTCATATTATATCCCAAACATCAACATAATTTTTTTTGTTCCTAATTCCTATTGAAATGCGCTGCCTTTGTTTTAATCAATTTTGAAAATAATAAAGAATATAGTACAATAACCATGTTATTTATTAAGCTGGCATTTTGGAACTTAAATTGGCATGCTATTTTGATGGAAGGTTTTAATTCAAATCCCTTTATAATGGGAAGTTTGTATTGTACGATAAAGGCAGGTTAGTATCAAAATTGTTTTTCAAATACTTCATTGTTTCTTGGCTTTTTAGCTAAGATCAAAGTGTATTATCTGCTCTTCTCAGCTTAATATCTGGTATGCTCCCTATGTGGGGCTATCAATATCAAACTAATTTTTAGAATGAGCTGAAGAGTTAAGGGCTTGCTCCAACTTTGCCACAGGTAGTCTTTTACAGTATTACAATATTTCCAAAATTCAGCTTATCTGACAAGGCAGTTTCCAAGCATGGCTGCAGTCCAGTGATTGAAACTAGTAGAAGAGAGTGGATTTTTTTCAAAATTACTTGAAAGACAAACAATGTAAATCCACAGAAATATGGTAACAGAAGAGTTAAGTTTTTTGAGTCTAGCATTGCGAGTTCACTTGGCAACCACTGCTCTTATTTGATACTCTCTCAAATGTACTGGCCTAGCCTTTTCTCTAACCTAGGGCAGGGCCATTGCTAAGCTCCTGCAACCCCTGCGATTGCAAGTGGCTTCTGCAGTTGAGGGGATCTATGCTAAGATCAAAGTGCATAAATGAGTCATCTAATTACTTTGGTTAAGATGTTGAACATGAATTGAACTATGTTGAGTGAAAATTTTAATTACATCAACCCCAGTATGCAACTGGTACTTATTTTATTGACTCCGAAAGGATGAAAGGCAAAGTCAATCTTGAACAATAATAATAATAATAATAATAATTCTTTCTAATAATTCTTGACAGGAGACTAGCAGGTTTGAAAGGAGATGGTGAGTCAATTAAACCAGTCCCAGTACTTGACTGGGGCTTTATTTTATCCACCTCAAAAGGATAAAAGGCAAAGTTGACTTCAGCAGGAAAATAATAATAATAATAATAATAATAATAATAATAATAATAATGATAATAAGAGCACTCAGAAAGTGCAAACCTCTGCCAAGGCAACACCAGCGTCAGCCAGAGGTGAGTTTTGAAATGAGAATATCTGAAATAAACTCAACTGCTCTCACAAACGAGAATACTAAAAATGGACCCGAGCACTCTCAAAAATTAAGTAAAAAAGCAGGAAAAATTAATCCAGTATCCTTGTCTGGTATGATCCCAAAATCTACTCAGTTTGTGCCAGTCACAAGGCCAAACATTCCTGAAAGTTTCATCAGAATCCATCCAGCAGTTCTTGAGATGTCTTGTCCATGGACAAACAAACATAACTGAAAACAATACCTCTGCCATCGCTAAGGCAGAGGTAATAATAATAATAATAATAATAATAATAATAAAACAGAAACAATTCCTATCATAGTAGGTGCCTTAGGTATAATAAAAATATATTCAGACAAATACATAACAAAAACACCAAGACTTACAAATATATATAACATACAGAAAATTGCACTACTGGGCACAGCACACATCCTACGCAAAACACTTTCAATACAGTAACCATAAGAGCACCACAGCACATACCCAAGGCGCACAGAGCTGCGCTCGGTAGTGAAGTGAAAGCACATTATAAAAATAAAACTACTGAACAATAATAATAATAACTTCAGGGCTTGGAGATATTTATCTTTTTTTTTTTACATCACATGACAGTAGAAAAAAAAAGTTTAATAAAAAATATATCAAAAATGAGATTTTAAAAAAAGGTCATGAATCAGCTTATCCAGAACAAAAACAAAAAATAAATTAAATTAAACTAAACTAAACAGAAAAAAAACAATTAAAAAAATTCACTAAAAGACCTGACATTTATGTGAATCATAGTAAAATCTTTACTAAAGGTACACACACAAATTGTATGAGAGGAATCAAGAAATAATTTCTCACGATTGGATGTGGTTGTGGTTGTGATGAATGTAGTTATGTCGAGTAATGTGGAGGGTGTTGAATACAAACCCTTGTTATTCAATGATATTGTGTAATTTAGCTTCCGTGCACATATCCATAGGATTTTATCTATGTGTGCATGTATGTATGTATGTATTTATTTGTGTGTGTTTCCGTCCACACGCTAATGTGTTTGTGCTTATGGATTGCATTAATGGATGTGTGTATGCTATAATATGCATACACACACACACACACTTATGCATACATACTCTATATTTGAATGTGTATTATATGTTATATTTGTGGGTGTGTGTGTTTGCATGTGTATAGATACATTTGTCGTTGTGTGTTAATATGCTAAAGTATATGTATGTATGACCGAGTATGTATGGATGCATGTATGTAATGACTGAGTATCTATTTAGGTGTGCATAAGCATTATACATACATACATACATACATATATATACACACACATATGTGTATGTGAGTTTATATGTGTGCATGTGTGTGTAAGTTTATATATGTGTGCATGTGTGTGTAAGTTTATATATGTGTGCATGTGTGTGTAAGTTTGTGTGTGAGTGAGTGAATATGTACACGTGAGTGTGTGTGTGTGTGTATTTGTAGATATTAATCCTATGGATGTTTAATAGAACTAGTATTTCTACCTACTTATGTTATGAGTCATATGTTACTTAAAACACACGTGCACACACACATATATATATACATGCACACATACACATATATGCGTGCATACACATTCATACATGCTCACACACACACACACACACATATATGCATGCACACACACACACACAGTGACTACAAGAAACAGCTAATCATTCAGGTCTCAAATTGTTTGTTAAAACAGATTTATGCCAAAACTTATTAAAAGTTTTCAGTGCTGAACATTTTATTTATTAGATATAATCTTTATTCATGCACATATACATACTTTCATGTATTCGTGGATGTGTTACCAAATTATATATCAAATATATGTTAATATACAGGGTGTCCACAAGGTCTGGGTACATGGAGTAAATAAAATCATAACAAACAATTAAATATAAGAAATAATAAGTTATTTAAAGTATGTGTTAATCCCCATGTACCTAGACTTTGTGGACACCCTGTATATTAACATTGCATGTATGTGTGTGTATGCATGTATGCTCTAACTAAGGTACCCAGCCCTTGCCAAGATTCTGAAATTTGGCTTTTCAGTAGGTCAGAGCAAAAGAGAACCAACCAGCACTAGATTAACCATTAAGCAAAATAAGTACATGCTTAGGGCATCAAGGGAAGTTGGGGGGGGGGGTGCTAAAGAAATGGTAAATGGTTTACAGTACAAAAGAAATCACTTTAAGCTTGTTAGAATAATATTCAGGATGCCTTATCTCTACTAAGTATAGAAGCAAATGTGATACATAAAATATATTTTGAGTACCTGATCAAAGACTTTGCAATTAAAGTAGAAGACAATTTTTCAAATATAAATAAAAATGGAAGTATGCAAAAATAAACATTTTCATCTTACTGTTTGAAAGGTAAAACTTTATTATATGGTTTATTATTGCTCGTATTTTGAATTACATATATATGGGTGCACCAAAATCTTTTAAGTGCTGAGGGCCTCTATGAGTCTTTACCTGGCCCTGGAAGCAACTAAATGGTAAACCTACCCCTGAATGTTAAAAGTTACCTATCCTTTTTTTTTTTTTCTCAAAGCCTATACCACCAGAGGTAGTCGGTGGAACACACAGCATTATAAACGATACAATTCATGGAGTATAATACCTGAATATTTTATGGGTATAACAGATTTAAATGTGAATCAACTGAAGAATTAATTTCTACCTGCCCCAGTACTGAGATTGATTTGTTTGACTAAACCTTCAAGCATGGCAGCCCGTGACTGAAATAAGTAAAAAAAAAAAAAAAAAAAGCAGGTGTGTATTAATGTGTTCAAATGTATACAGTAAGTACGTGTAATTAGCTGTTTCTGTTGGGCACTCCGTCGGTTATGTTGATGTGGGTTGCAGTTGATCTCGTCAATGGAACAGCCTACTTGTGAACTTAACCCATTTGTGCCCAAATTTTACCTCTACCTTAGCAAAGGCAGAGGTATTGTTTTCAGTTGTATTTGTTTGTCTGTGGATAAGATATCTCAAGAACCGCTAGATGGATTCAAATGAAACTTTCAGGATTGTTTGTTCTCATGACTGGCACAAACTGATTAGATTTGGGGATTAATCCAGTTCTGGACAAGGATTCTGGATTATTTTTCCTGTTTTTTTTTTTTACTTAATTTTTGAGTGCAGTTGGGTTCATTTTTAGTGTTCCCGTTTGAGAGAAGATTTGAGTTTATTTCAGATATTCTCATTTTGAAAATCATCTCTGAGAGGATGTTGGTGTTACCTTGGCAGAGGTTTGCACTCTCCGAGTGCTCTTGTTTTATTTGATTTATTACCAAAAATCTTTTTTTATACAACTTTATCTGATACTAAATATATAAAAAAAAATTTATTACAATATTTGAAAGACACTCCAGTCTTGATGACTAACTAAAGATATCTCAAAAAAATACAGCTGTTGCAGAAATATGATAGATTATCCTTCTGGTCCTAAAAAAAAAAAGACAATGGGCACTAAAGGGTTAATGTACAGGTGGCTGAGCAGCCCACAGACATTCATACCCTTTACATAGTTCTTCAAAGAGATTCAGCATGGCACAAATTGTGACAAAGTCGACCCTTTGAAATTCTGGTACTACTCATTTTTTGCCAGCTGAGTGGACTGAAGAAATGTGAAATGAAGAGTCTTGCTCAAGGACATAATGCACTATAAGGAATTGAGGTCATGACCTTACAATTGTAAGCCAAATACACTAACCACTAAGCCACGACTTCACCATCCAAACGCTGTAATTATCTGTGTGATGTGCATAATTCAATGCATACATACATGTTTAAGCATCTACACTGTCTACTTGCAAAAACATACATGTGCTTGTCTCTATACATGCATGCATGCATGTATGTGTGTGTGTGTGTGTGTGTGTGTGTGTGTGTGTGTGTGTGTAATTTGATGTAAATTTTTTCTTTGGTTTTAAATCCAGTTTCCCATAGTAAATATGTTTTGGGGGTGGCTATTTTTTAAGAGCAGACAGTCTCACTGCTGTATGGCCTTTTCACATTAACCTTATTAACCTTTCGTTCATAACATACAACTG
The DNA here is from genome assembly GCF_001194135.2 of Octopus bimaculoides. Classification (NCBI taxonomy): domain Eukaryota; kingdom Metazoa; phylum Mollusca; class Cephalopoda; order Octopoda; family Octopodidae; genus Octopus; species Octopus bimaculoides. The sequence goes on along the minus strand of NC_068998.1, from coordinate 10,675,413 downwards.
GAATGTAAAGATGGGTCAGATGAAATAATGCAATTAGAGATATGTACCCAGCCCCAGGGAGGCATTAAAGTATTAACTCATAACTATGTGGTTTAAAATTTTCCACTACCTTAACCTCACGTTCACTGCTCTTCTGCAGACTATAAGGCTCTATTGGAATTTATTATCTAAATTTCAAATCAAGGCAGTAACTTCTGCAGTCTGAAACCCCTTTACGATGACTAGACCTGCTAGAAACAACAGCTAAATATCATATAAATCATAACGCCAATAAGAAGGAAACATTGACACGTTGGATAATGTAGTCTAGGGATTAACCATCTCAAAAGTGTTAATCTTGTGCCTGAATTAGAAACACTTATTATTTAGGCAGCAAGCTTGCAGGATCGTTAGTGATATTTCTTCCAATTTTCTACATTCTGAGTTCAAATACTGACAAGGGTGACTTTGTCTTTCATTCTTTTGGGGTTGATAAAATAAGACCAGTGAAGTACTGGGATCAATGTAATTGACTTGCCCTTCCTCTCAAAATCTGCTGACCCTGTGCCAATATTAATATACCCATTCAGTTGACAAATATACAAATCCCTGTTTTTTCTGACTTACAGGCTTTTAGATGATGATGATGATGATGATGATATATATATATATATATATATATATATATATATATATATATATATATATATATATCAATATCAACAGACCTCTTTCAGTTTCCATCTAGCAAATATGCCCACAAAGCATTGGTTAGTCTCAGGTTATAGTAGACGGTACCTAACACACAGATTGAACCTGAAACAGCAGGGTTCAAAACAAACTTCTTAATCACAGTCATACCTGCACCCATGAGCTATACCTTCACACACACACTCACCCACACTCACACACCCACACTCACCCACACACACACATACACAAAGTTTTTTTGTTTTTTTTGCCAGATTCTTGTTGGATAATCATGTGTTGAAATAAACATTATTGGACATTTTTTTGTAGGTGCAGCTTACATTCTACCAATTAGACACATGACTGACTGTATTTCATTCTGCTTTTATTATCAATTAATTACCATACATGCATGCATGCACATATACATTTATATATAAATACACATACACCAAAATACACTCCATTGCTATTTCCTAAATTGGTGTTGTTAGTGTTCACTGCACCTGAAAATTGCATGCACGTCTGTATGCACACACACACTATATATATATATATATATATATATATATATATATGCGCATACACACATATGTGTGTGCTTGTGTATATAGACATACTGCTCTGCTTGAATGGCCACTGTTGTGCAAGTACCACTTATCACTGAAGAGATTCTACAGTTGTTGGCATGGCATTTTGTTGCAGACATAAGAGACATGAATCAACAGAGATGCATGTGGAACACTTACCAATACAGTAAAACCTTTTAAATCATAAACAGTACATGCAGAAATGACCACTGAAGCAGAACAGACCAGTGTATCCTTACACACACCTTTCTATCTATCTGTATTTTTATATATATATATAATATATATATATGTATGTATATGTGTGTGTGTGTGTGTAATTATGTGCTGCTATTCTGCCTTCCAGATTAGATCAGCCAGACGGTGTATGTGTATACACAGTATTTCTGTAGTTATATGATTGATAAGCTGGGGGCTAGTATTTGTGTAAGTATGTGTTTGTATATATCCGTACAGCACAACACATGTACACAAAGATATTTATACATTCAGATGTAGCTGTGTAGTAAGAAGCTTGCTTCCCAACCACATGGTTCCAGGTTCAGTTCCCCTGTGTGACACCTTGAGCGAGTGTCTTCTGCGATAGCCTCAGGCTGACCAAAGCCTTGTAAGTGAATTTGGTAGATAGAAACTGGAAGAAGCCTGTTGTATATTTATGTACCCATATATATTTGTGTGTGTCTGTGTTTGTCCTCTTGCCATCACTTAACAACTGAATCCGTTGTGTTTATGTCCCCATAACCGTGTGGTTTCTTATTTCTTGACTGCCCACAAGGGGCTACACACAGGTGACAAACAAGGACAGACAAATGGATTAAGTCGATTATATCGACCCCAGTGCATAACTGGTACTTAATTCATCAATCCGGAAAGGACAAAAGGCAAAGTTAACCTCGGCGGAATTTGAACTCGGAACATAGCAGCAGACAAAATACCGCTAAGTATTTCGCCCGGTGTGCTAATGTTTCTGCCAGCTCACCGCCTTGTGGTTTCTACTTCAGTCCCAGCATTGGTTTGTTTACATCTTTGTAACTTAGTTTTTGAAAAAGGTATTGATGGAATAAGTACCACACTTAAAAAGATAAATACTGAGGTTGACTGTAAGAAGTAAAACAAAGTATGTAGAAACAGAAAAGCTTAATAAGCTATAATACACACATGTATGTATATGTGATTGTGTGTGTGATATATATACATATATATATATGTGTGTATGTGTATATATATGTGTGTGTGTATATATTGATATATATACATACACATCACTAGCCACTAAACCTTTTCTTATTTTCTCTTCCTGTTTATTTCTGTGTTCCTTTCTGTTGAAGAGCATAGGCTCAAAATGTAAAAGACTCTTTCACTTCCCAAGCATTAAACTAATACATCTGTTTGTTGTTTACACACCTGTCTTCATCTTTTTTTTTTGGTAACTCTCACTATATATATATTT
>NC_068998.1:10665383-10672148 GCF_001194135.2 Octopus bimaculoides | reverse complement strand
GTGTGTGTGTGTGTGTGTGTTCATGTGATTGAGGGTGTATGTGTGCCTCAGTGTATATGTGTATGCGTGTGGTGAATAGAAGCTGTTCTGATATGGTGTTTCAGTTGGACAGTGGTGCTAGTGTTATTAGTGACTTTACTTGTGGTGGTGGTGGTGGTGGTGGTGGTGGTGGTGGGAGTGAGGATAATGAGGTTGACAGTAGTACTACTGGTGGTGGTGGTGGTGGACTGTGGAGATGATCACAGTATTGATGATAACTGCTGATGCTGTTGTACCACAGTCCAACCCAGATTGAACAGACAGCCAGGCAGATAGACAGACTGACCTACAATCAAATGCATTCCAGCCTGGACCGTCCCATTTATTTTCTTTTGAAGCATAATGTATAGTCAGGTCTACATTTTCTAGTGTTGCCATGGAAAACATTTTCAAGAAGTGGGCCTCGCGAGACCTGGCCCATCATCAGGTGACCTACACTATTAAAAAAACTTAGATGTAAGTTTTTATTAAGGTGCCATTCAGAAGGTCCTGTGGTCTGCAGGTTGTCCATGACTTGACTGCGCTTGTGTGACCTACTTGTTTCTGTTTCTTATTAAAGAGTATTTCTTGTGACTTGTTTCAGTCATTGGACAGTGGCCATGCTGGGTTTGGGGTACCGACTTGAGGGGGTTTAGTCAAACAAATCGATCCCGGTGTTTATTTTTTTTTTCTAAGTTTGGTGCTCATTCTATCTGTCCCTTTTGCTGAATTTCTAAGTTACACAGGCATAAACAAACCTATACATTATCAAAGAGCAGTAGAGACAATAAAAGCTGTTATCTGTGTGGTGGGATATGAAAGGTTTAGTCCACATTGAACTTTTAAACCCAAACCAAATGGTAACAAAGGAGTTCCACTGCAAGCGGCTTGAGCGGCTCAAGTCAGCGCTAGAAGAAAAACAACCACCAAGGTGTTCTTCCTTCTGGATAATGCTCAATCACATACAGTGAGGATGACATTCCAGAGGCTGGAGCAGTTTGAATGGGAAATGATGCTCCACCCACCATATTCGCTGGACATTGCCCCCCATCTGATTATCATTCTGCAGTCTTCAGAATCATTTGGATGGAAAAAATATGAATTCTGTAGACGAGGTCAGAACAGTAATGGAGGAGTATTTCTCATCACAGACAAATGAATTATTTTGGAAGCAGGGCTTTGCAAGTCTACCAGATAGATGGAAGAGCATTGTAGAAAATGAAGGAGAGTATGTATTAGATTAAAAAAGAATTTTGTTTATCTTAATTTTGAAAAATAAAAGTATAAAAAAGAACCGCATTCTTTATAGGATGACCCAATATATATGTTGGAAGAGGGAGCTAAGCAGATGTAGACAGATAAAAGAACATACATGCATAACTGTATGTATATTTAGAATGTTATATGTGTGTGTGTGTGTGTGCATGAATTTTCATGGAAACACTTGTGTGAATGCAAGTGTGTACATGTAAATAGACTCAGAAATAGGAAGGTGCTTGAGTGGAACAAGGTCAGATGAGTTTGTTGCATAGAACAAGATGCATGAGGACCGGATGCAAAACAAGACTGGTAAGGCATGCAGCAGTGGTGAGGTGTAGTTATGAAGCAAAGCGGAAGGTAGCAGCAGTTGTCAGTGTTGATGTAATGTCGGACAAACATGCAAACTTCCAATTGAGAACGTCGATGGGAAAGGTTAACTTTTCTTCACCGCCATCCCTGTGGCATCATTTGATGTTGTCACAGGTTTTGGTAGTGATGGTGAGGATAGCGTTGGGGAACTTTCATGAGAGTAACTGGAATGATGTCATATTGTCTTTTGTGTCTGTGTGATGAGTCAACCAGTCTCTGGTAAATAAGCCTTCATTCTTGTAATTCTTCCAACCTTAAACGCTCCTATCACTATACTATAAACATCGCAACTGTCACCACCAGCACCAGCACCAATATGGTTAAGAACCAAAAACATTGCAAGCAACCCAATGAAGGAGTCTCTCTCTGATGTCTCAACTACTAGAAATAGTGGCCAAATCTCCCTCTAGTTAGATCCTACAATAGACGTGTTGGATAGTTTAAGTTGTGATTTCTCCACATGTAGGATAAAGACAGGGTGTTCATAAGTCTGTTCAATCCAATTTGACCTTGGGTTAAACAACAACAGGAGCAGCACCACCACCACTATAGCCACTGCCACCATCATCACCACATCCAATCACAAAGGACTGCCACCACCACCACCACTACCACCTTAGTCCCCATCATCATCATCATCATCATCATCGCCACCACAACTTGCACCACTGTCTTTTCTGAACAGAAAGCAGGTGTCCTTAATTGCTATCCAAAAAAAGAATAGGGGAGTGGAGAGGAGATAGATGAGGGGAGGGGGTTAGGAAAGTGTGGAGGGAAAAAGAAAAATCTATGATTTAATAAGCACCACACTGAACTGTACTCTCTCTCCCTGTTAACCCATCTACCCATTCCCCCCTCTCTCTTTCTTATCTTTCTCCTTTTTCTTCTGTTTATCTCCCTATCTGTCCCTCATTTCCTCTATGTGTGTGTGTGTGTGTGTGTGTGTATATACATACATACAGAGAGCTTTCCTTCTAACTATCTGTCTACCTCTGCATCTCTCTTTCACTCTCTAGCGCTTCTTGCTTCTCTACTATCCACCCTTCTCTCTCTCTTCTCTGTCTCTCTTTCTCTATCTCTCCTCCCTCTCTATTGCCTCGATCATATCTTCTCTGCACACTTTGCCATTAGAGCTAGTTCCGGTCTCCTGTCCTCAATGAAGTTGTATGCCTCAATCACAGTCCTTGAGTTCTCTAGTACAGATCACTCCTATCCATCAATGGTAAGCATTTCCTGTATTGCATTATTTGTCTCTCTTTCACCATCTGGTAAATGTGTGTTGTTGTTGTTTAACCCAAGGCCAGTCCTGACCCAGCAAACAGGCAAACATGTTTTCTGCTTTGCACCAACTCCTAGGTTAAGATCAAGTTTTATGAGAATGTTATCAAGATTTTTTTTTTTTTTTTTGTCACTGTTCCCAAGGCCCTAGTAATAATCAGCAGTACCATGATTTTGTTAATTTCTCTGTTCCAACAACTGAAGATGTCACACTTCAAGTCAGGTTGGACAAACTGCTTAAGACATTTCTTCTGGTTTTGCGTTCTGAGTTCAAATTCCGCTGAGGTTGACTTTTGATTTCACCCTTTCGGGATTGATCCAATAGGCACCTGTTGAGCACTGGGATTGATGTAATCAACTTCCCCATCTCAAAATTGCTGAACCTGTGCCAAAAATGAAAATGAATTATTATTATTACTATTATTATTATTATTATCATTATTATTATTATTATCATTATTATTATTATTATTATTATATTTTAAAAAAGGATTGACGTAACTCTTCACGAAGGTAAATAGTCAAGACGAAGAGCGCGATTCGATTGTATAGATGTTTTATTCGTTGAACAATATTTCAACAGTACGTCTGTATTTTTCAAGTTCAAAACAAAACGTGATTAAAAATTCAAAATTTCAGAAATCTAAGTGTAAACTATGAACGAGAGTAACCAGCGTCCATGTAATCAACTCACCCCTCCCCTCAAAATTGTTGGCCTTGCATCAAGATTAGTGAATTTTTTTCTTTTTTAATGTCTTGTAGCACAGACATAGGATCATAAATAACATGTAAATATTGGGTTGAAAATTCCTTTTGGACAGAGAAAGTAGAAGGCTGCCGGTCAGCAAAATACATTTTTGTTTTTGCAGGCAGTGTATCCATTATTGCATCATCTGTGTTCTTTCTTTTAAAACAGTTGTGTGTGATATAGTGACCCTGTAGAAATTTCTTTGTTTACATTTGCTTAGTTTGGTTTGAGAAATAGGGTGTGATAATAATTTTATGGTTCAATGGCAGGTTAAGAAAGCGATTTAGTCATACAAAGGGAATAAACAATTGAATATATATATATATATATATATAAGTTCTAAATTTAAATTTAGTTGTAATGACTAATCTAGGATAGAACGAAGAATAGATGATATAAGCAAAGTATGGTTTTGTTTGTTGTTGTTTACACTCATCTCAATGCTAATTGAGCAGATCAATAAGTAAAGGAATTCCAAGCTTGTCCATATTTAACCTTTTCTTGTTTCAGTCATTAGACTTCAGCCATACTAGAGCACTGCCTTGAAGGGTTTAGCCAAACAGATCAAGCCCAGAACTTATCGATTTTCTAAGCCTGGTACATATTCTATTGGTCTCTTTTTGCAAAACCTCTAAGTTACGGGGACGTAAATATACCAACACTAGTTAAGTGGTGGTGGGGGACAAATACAAAGATACACACACACACTCACACAGAAAACAGGTTATAGTAGAAGATACCTGCACAAGTTACCATGCAGTGGGACTGAACCTGGAACCATGTGGTAGGGAAGTAAAATCTCACCACATTGCCACACCTGTATCTATATTCTCTATTCTAGTTTTGATTTTGTTTTTGTATGTGAAATATAGGCTTTTTTTCCCTAAGACAATAGAAAGTGATTTGGTTGTTATTTGTAAAATTTGGTGTCCACATAGTAGCCTATCTGTTGATTGAAGTTTTCTGTGGATTTCAGTTGAACAATCTTTCCTACAAGCAAATGAGAGAACCTATACAGCCACACTTCTCAAACTTCCTTGATTCATTTTAGAAAATTAATAATCATAGGCTGTGTGGTAAGTAGCTTGCTTACCAACCACATGGTTCTGGGTTCAATCCCACTGCGTGGCACCTTGGGCAAATGTCTTCTACTATAGCCTCGGGCCGACCAAAGCCTTGTGAGTGGATTTGGTAGATGGAAACTGAAAGAAGCCCGTCGTATATGTGTGTGTGTGTGTGTGTGTGTGTGTGTGTGTGTTTATACATGTGTGTGTGTGTGTGTGTGTGTACATGTTTGTGTCTGTGTTTGTCCCCCTAACATTGCTTGACAACCGATGCTGGTGTGTTTAAGTCCCCGTAAATTAGCGGTTCGGCTAAAGAGACCGATAGAATAAGTACTAGGCTTCCAAAGAATAAGTCCTGGGGTCGATTAGCTCGACTAAAAGGTGGTGCTCCAGCATGGCCACAGTCAAATGACTGAAACGAGTAAAAGAGATATAGAAGCTTCTCCATTGACTCATGTTGTGTGTGTGTATGTGTGGTGGGGATATTGTTGGGAATCACTTATGTTGTTGTTGACTGTTGTACTAACACCAAGTTAAGACCCAATCACTAAGCAAGCCGCCATCAAGGTCTTCCTGGTTCGCTAAGCAATAGTTCATAATATACATTATGTAAATTGTAAACTGATTTAATAGAAGAATGAGTGAGCATAATTTTCCCAGAATTAGTCACTGATGTTGGATTAAAAAATTTTACTATATCTTGGAAAAGCACAACTTCTGAAGATTGATTTCATGCCACTTGGTTTAATGACAAGTTGTTCCTGACCTGCTAGAAATAGCAGCCACATCTACTTCCCACCTGTTTTTTTTTCATATCACAATCATTATTCCAAGGGACATGTTAGGTAATGGTGGCATCGACTATTTCCAGGAAAATAAAGAACAGACTTGTTACCAGCTGAAACCCTTTTGGAATCATTGGTCTGTCTGTATCTCTGTTTATCTGTCTGTCAGTCTCTCTGTCTGTTTGTCTGATCAGAGCTGATCTGGATTAAAAAAAAAAATAAGGTTGACCACAACAACAACAACATAAATAAATAAAAACTGGCAGTCCAATAATCATAGGAGAAAATTTGAAGGCATAGGCTGTTGTAGGTCTTCTACTGTTTCTAGTGACATTCGAGGGGTAAGATGATTATTATTATTATTATTATTATTATTATTATTATTGAAAGCATTATTATTATTATTATTATTTATTTATTTATTTCTGTATGATTAAATACCCCAATATTCATTCATGTGCAACCTGTTTCTTTTCTTTACTTCAATTTATTTATTTATTTATTTTTTTCTCTTTGCTTTTGTATTTTTTGTCTTCTCAATAAATTGCATTCAGTGATGAAATAATATTAACTTTCTTACTAAATCATGTACATGGCTTAACAAATTATACATGCTATTTTCTGAATTGTATACACTGCATGCATTATATACTGAATTATATACACTGCTTCTTCTTTAAATGTCCATCATATGTTGATATTCATTGTTCTCATTCAATAATCATCCCTGGCAGGTTTGCATGTGGGCAAAAGGTCGGCTCTTGATCTGCTGCAGTGATGTTATCTGCTGCAGGTGAAGCTACCAAATGCAACTGACAAATGATGCTTCTCATGTGCTCTTTTGTATTCTCTCTGTTATTTTTCCTCTTTGGCTGGAATTACCAGCTTCGACAATTGGTACAATTCATCACACTGCAAGGCATCACACAGCATATTTCTAAAAGTCTTGGTCAGAAGTCATCGCCTCGGTGAGGCCCAATGTTCGAAGGTCTTGCCTCACCACCTCGATTTTAGTCCTTGCTTCCACACCTGAAACTTCTCTTCTAGTTCTGATAGTGATTCAGCAATTAGTGCAAGGTCATCAGCATAGAGGAGCTCCCAGGGGCATCCTGTCTTGAATTCCTCTGTTATCGCCTGGAGGACTATGATAAATAGGAGGGGGCTGAGGATAGAACCTTGGTGGACCCCTACCTCTACCCGGAATCCTTCACTGTACTCATTGCCAACCCTCACCTTACTGACA
>NC_068998.1:10662450-10665117 GCF_001194135.2 Octopus bimaculoides | reverse complement strand
GTACATTTTATTAATGATGGGTAGAAATTAGATTTGAAACCGATTAATAAAAATTTAATTGTTAAAATAAATTAATAATTAATTAATCTTTAAATTCTGCAGCCCTAATATATATATATATATATGGACTGGCTTCTGTGCAGGTGGCATGTAAAATACACCATTTCGAGCGAGGCCGTCGCCAGTACCGCCTGACTGGCCCTCGTGCCGGTGGCACCTAAAAGCACCCACTACACTCTCAGAGTGGTTGGCATTAGGAAGGGCATCCAGCTGTAGAAACCCTGCCAAACCAGATTGGAACCTGGTGTCGCCGCCTGGTCCACCAGTCCTCAGTCAAATCGTCCAACCCATGCTAACAAGGAAAGCAGATGTTAAACGACGATGATGATGATATATATATATATATATATATATATATATCACACTATACAGAGTTATATATCTATTGCAGATTGTCTTACCAATCTGCCATTATCTGCTGTCTCTGAAGAGCATGTTATCAGATAGGTGGTATGAAGCTGATAAGATTGGCTGTAATGGATCTATAATACTGCAAATGCTGACATATATATATCACTCTATTGATAAATATATGAGTGCTGCGTTTTTCAGACATATGGATTCTTAGTCAACTATGTGTGTATGTGTATGTGTGTTTGTGTGTGTGATTATGCATATGCATGGAGATGCAGGTATGTCTGTGTGGTAAGAAGCTTGCTTCCTAATCCTGTGGTCTTCAGTTCAGTCCCACAGCACAGCATTTCATGTTGCTCCAGTTTGCTCAACTAAAAATGGGTTGCATTTACTACAGAGTGGCATTTTACTGAATGTTAGCCCCAAATCTTGCAAAGATGTCAATGGCCCTTATGAGGAAGCATCTGAACCTTGGATCATGTTCAGCCTGCAGAGTTTGAGCTCCTTGATTTCTCCACAGTGGGACCCACCTTGTCTTGCTGACAGTTTGTTCTTCCTTGTTGTTCCAAGAGAATTTTGGTTTCCCTTGTTTTGCCTACAAATTTTGATATTCCTTATTTTACCTTATAGGTTTTGCTCTTAATTGTTCTTACCTTTAAATCTGGTTTGGTGAGTATCAATGAGATACCAACTAAACTCATGGGTACTGCTACCCTTCCTTCTCTGCCTTGTATAAAATTAAAAACCAAAAACAACTTAATTGAGAAGGTCTTAAAATGGGTTAAGAGATCTGGAATGTCTTCAATGACAAACATGACATTTACTCTTCAGTAAATCCATCCAACCAATTAACAAACAAGAATGCAATAATACAACAACAAAGCAAAACGAAAGCCACCTTCATTTATTCAAGGACAAAACCAAAATAATTTAGTAGGTTCCATTAGTTTATTTGTTTGTTTAAACTGACTTAATATGTAACTCAGTCCATCTTATGACGCATTGATGTAACCTATATCCGTTTACTTATTTCCATAGTGTAAATGTTAGACGTATTTACATATTCTGGTCAGGTCATGAAGTTTATGATGATGATGATAAATAAATCTTAAGACTGAGAACCAGAACTGCAACAATTCCAAAAAAACCAGTTGGTTGGTAACCAGACCAATTTTGGGAGATCTCATTTTTCATTTCTAGTGACAATGTTGTTCCTATATAAATTACATAACCTCTGTGTATGTGTGCGTGAGTGTGATAGATAAAGTGAGAGAGAGAGAGAGAGAGAGAATTTTGACTCATTGCCAGTATGGTACAAACTGGCTTTTTGTATTGCTTATTTTTTATAAAGTTTTTATGAACTCACATAATCTTTTATATATACACACATAGATATAATTTTTTTTCTATCTGAGTGTTTGATACATATATCATCATCATTATTATAGCATCTACTTTTCCATGCTGCACATGGGTCAGGGCAATTTTTTTTTTTAGGAAGTATTTAGAAAAACACATATGTTTAAGAAAATATTGACTATACATTCAGCTTTGTGTGTATAGTCATCATTGTTATGGGCCAGATGGAATTTGTTGTGGTATATTTTCTATAGTATGATGCCCTTCCTGTTGCCAGGCAACATATTTCTCCATAACTGGACATGTTTTCACAGAAGATTAGAAATGAACACCGATTCTGTGTGTGTACATGCGATCGCAACAAATAATTCCAAGTCAGTTCCTATGTGGAGTTACTTCCCTTCCAAGCAGTTTGGGGACCTTATCTTTTCAGCATGGTTTCTTCAATGCCTGAATGCCTTTTCTAACGCTAGCCAGTTTCAATATTCTATGGGGTGCAGTTTGCAGGCCCTGCTATACTAGAGTGTTCTCCCTACTCTGCATTGCTCGTTTTGTTCAAGCAACACAACAAAGATAGGATGAATAAAAGATAGGGTAATGAATGTGAGAGAACAGGATAAGAGGGTTAGGAATGAGAGTGGGGGAGGGGATACTTTACACGGATTTCTGTGATTGATCAACTTGGTCACATATTGAAATGACTGGAAGGGAAACACACACACACATATATATACAATAATAGAGGATAAAACTTTTTTTGAAAGAAATTTTATCAGTGGCCAGCATATAAAATGAAACCAATTAAGGTGAAAATTATGTATAATTATAATAAGGGCTAAGAAAAATTTTCTAGCCTATATGCAGAGAAACAGATGCTAAATCATCTTATATATA
>NC_068998.1:10658749-10662299 GCF_001194135.2 Octopus bimaculoides | reverse complement strand
TGTCAACAACAACTATCGGCGGTACTGTTATTTATGACATCGTTCGTGCATTTGTACTGGTTTTAGCTTTAGGGTTAGAGTTAGAGTTATGAGTATTTTTGCCAAATTTGGTTCAATACACTGCCACAAATTTTCCACCAAATTTGGCAAAAATACTCATAACTCTAACTCTAACCCTAAAGCTAAAACCAGTACAAATGCACGAACGATGTCATAAATAACAGTACCGCCGATAGTTGTTGTTGACAAACAACGGCAGTAATTTTATTCAAGGGATATAGATCCCATTACACCGCCACAACGTGGTGTTGATAAATCACAGCAGTAATTGGTTTCACCTCAATAGACGTCAGTGATTGGTTGAAATTACCGAAATACGACAACTTTTAACATGCAATAACTTCGAATATAAAATTTTTTTCTCTGTTCTATAAGACAAAATATACAACTATACGAAGTTTCAAAGTGTTTCGGTAGAAAACACACTAAATAAAAAAAATGGTGTACGCCAAATCAGAAAGATCCGTGGTACCTTCAGCAAGTGGCTACTGCTATAACCACAAGCTGACCCAAAGCCTTGTAAGTGGACTTCGTAAACAGAAACTGAAAGAACCTTGTCGTATCTGCATAAAATCTACGTGTATTTGTATTTGCGGCTGTGCTCCCATTATCGCTTGACAACCAGTGTTGGTTTGTTTACGCCCACGTAACTTAACGGTTCGGCAAAAAGAGCCCTTTAGAATAGATACTAGGCTTCAAAAAGTAAAAATCGGGTTCGACTAAACCTTTTAAAGTGATGCCCAAGTATGGTCACGGTCCAACGCCTGAAACAAGAAATAAAATTTTATACAAGTGCAGGCATGGCTGTGTGGCCATTAGTTTGCTAATCACATGGTTTCGGGTTCAGTGCCAATGCGTTGCACTCTGAGCAATTCTCTTCTACTATAGCCTCGGGCTGATTAAAGCCTTGTGAGTGGATCTAGTAGACGGAAACTGAAGGAAGCCCATTATACACACTAACACACACACATATATGATGACAAGTGATGTATGTTAACGTCCCCGTAACTTAGTGGTTCGGTAAAGAAAAAAAAAGGACTGATAAAATAAGTACCAGGTTTTAAAAAATTAGTACTGTAGTCGATTCGTTCGACTAAAATCCAAGGCAGTGCTCCAGTGTGGTCGTAGTCTAATGACTGAAACAAGATAATATATATGTTAGTAAGATATGTGGAGGCTACCATATTAAACATGGCAGGCAGAAAATAAATTTTAAGGAAATCAATTAAAGGTGTAACATATTACGCATTACATATCTTTCCTAATATGCGTAGACAGCTTTCGGCGACCATGATAGTAACTAATGTAAACATCAGTGAAAAATCCATTTCACCGGTGATTCCGAATAAACATTCCTTGTAATATTACCTCCGCCAGATTTACTCAAACCCTTATTACTTTCCCCATTACGAAGTTAATGATTAGCTTTGTTGAAAGCCGGTAACCAACGACGCTATTGTTCACAAAATCTTATATTACACACGCGCATTAACATAAACCTTTATAAAATGACTAGGTTTCTACAAGAATAAAGATAGCTGAATTAACTTCGTTATAATCGATAAAAGAAATATTAGATCGGCCCTGCCTTCATTCTTGTTCGAACCCGATTGTCTTATAAAGGCTGATGCCAAAGACTAGAATTTTATATGTTTAAAGGGAAGCTGTTAGCTTAGAAATAATTACTATTTTGATGAGGGATTTAGTCTCTACGTGATTGCGTGAACGGTTAGAAATAGCAGTCAAATCAGCCTCCTCCATCTTAAATAATTCCGTTAGATAAATTAGTCACTAGCATACAAAACGTGGTGGTCATGACTGGAACGCTTTTAATCATCGGCCTGCACTAGCAGAGTTGACCTGGTGTTAAAGAACACTTTATATAAGGCGGAAAAGAGTTCGATTGCCGTTATTTTAATTTTATTGGTTACTTCTCTTTCTTTGTTCAACTATAACTCTTACTCAGTGCTTCTCTCTCTCTCTCTCTCAGTCTTCCGTTCCTCTTTTTCTCTCTCTATATATCATCTAAACTAGAAAACCAGTATTTTCTATTGATGTTGTACAAACTGCAAGCTGACTGATACACTACCCAGACGACTATACGCCCAAACATTCTCTTTCTTTCTCTCTCCCTCTCTCTCCTTCACACACACACACATTCGCGTATGTATATCAGTTTATTTTTACGCGTGGGTGTTTACAGATGTGCGCGTAAGTTATTTTTTTAGTAGCATTTCTAGAAGTAATCTTCACCACCACCTTATACCATTACTACGACCCTTTTTTGTGACTGGAGATAACTCTACCGTTGGTAAAAGTTAATTCGCATCATTATCAACCGCATATATTAATAACATTCAGTTATAGACAACAAAAGAGAGGAAAAATCGACCGAAATACCATCGTCAGTAACAACATTAATCAGACAACACCCAGTCTTTTGTAACTCTACTAAACAATTTTAGGTGCGTCTTCACGGACTCTCTCTATCCCGATAGGAATCTACCAAATGAGACATACGCTTCTGTCTATTAAATATTTATTCTCGAAGTAAAGCCCTTGGTCACTTTAGCATTTTCGTCGGAGATTTTCGCGCAAAAAAATTACACAAGAGCGGGACAGAGCAGTTCTCGAAGAGTTTACCATATATGTTGTTAGACCAAGTGATATATGATATAAACTGAAAAAAAAAAAAAAAGGCTGTTAAAATTGTTTTAATAGATCCGATAAAGAATAATTGCAGTTTCACAAAGTGATTTAATCAATATATCTATATACACAATACTTATAAAAACTAAAACGTTATACGTTCTGGGGAAGAAAGTGAAAGAGACAGAAGAATCACAGAGAAGTTGGTACAAAAACTAAACATTCCGAAACGAAGCAATACGAAACGAACAGAAGGCAGCGAGCGGAAGAGACAAAAATTCGCTGCAACCATGAAACGGACCTTGAAAATGCAGTCTAAGAACGAGGCGAAGAAGAGCGATAATGATAAAGACGATGACGACAATGAGAGGGGCAGGTTGAGAGAAAGAGACCGAGAGAAGGAGGCACGGCAGACGAGACAGACGAGGCAAACAAGACAGTCGGGTGAGTCATTTAGTAAAATGAACCCGTTGGAGAAAGCTCGTGCCCTGCTCGGAGGTAGCAGTAGCTACGGCGCCAGCACCCACGCCAATACCAGTGGCAGCAGGAGCAGCACTGCCGCCACCACCAGCGCCACCACCACTACCACTACCACCACCAGTACCAACGACAACAGCAGCGATACCAGTGCCAACGACAACGGTAGCACCAGTGCCAATGCCATGCCGAATGCCGCAACCACGGACAACGAAACACCAGCATCTGCTGACACCGCATCAGATGAAGTAACTTGCCTTGATTATATGTGCGATGCTCACGTTGCTGCAGCTTCTTGGGTAGGTTTGGAGAACATAGAAAGATCGCATATATATATATATATATATATATATATATATATATA
>NC_068998.1:10645618-10657966 GCF_001194135.2 Octopus bimaculoides | reverse complement strand
AATAACACAGCTTTCTGCTTTTAGTTTTTTCCTGTTTCACTTTCATTATTACCGAGAGATACATAATATCGACTGCCCAAGACCCCTGTTTACATTGCGGGCAGGCCTGTTTTCGTTTCAAATAACGTTTGAAAAGGGGGCAGTTTTGTTTTCTATCTAATGTATGTATAGTGTGCCTGTGTTAAAAAAAATAGTGTTAAACTGCCTGAGGGATCGATAAAATTTCATTCAATCATTAAATATTCTCCTTTACTGATATTTGCCTTGCTATTTGGTTGTCCGACCTTCAAGAAACAGCAGTCAAATCTCCCTCAAAATACATCTACCCTTTTAAATAAGGAAAGGATGTATTAGATAAGTTTTGCAATGCTAGAAATGACAACCCAATTTTCTTCATATAACTCTCTGCTTCCTAAATATTGGTTTCTTATTTAGGCAGCAGTTTTGAAGGGAGGATTTTCGTCTATGCCATCAACACTTGACTGGTACTTTTTTTTTTTATCATTCCTGGAAGGATGAGAGGCAAAATTGACCTTGGCAGGATTTGAACACAAAATCTAAAAAGCTGGAAGAAATATCACAAAGCATTTCTTCCTACTTACAATTCTACCAGCATAATAGTTTGTGCCCCACATTTATAGGTCCACTATAATCTATTTATCCTCTTGCCAAATTTCTGTTGCTATCTTAGAAATTGTTAATATGAGAGAGTGCTGGAAAGTTCCTGTCTTTAAGAGTATCACGAAAGGCCTGGTTGTAGGCCCAACCTTTCAAATTCTTTCACATGGCTTAGGAAAACTGAAGGACCACTGCAATAAGTGTGTGAATCTGAGAGGAGAAAATGTTAAATAAAATCAGGAAGGAATTTCAACCATGTTTCGTGGTCTGCTACCACAACAGCTCCTTTATAGGATCCAGTTAGCTCAAGACATCATCAGGAGGGAACACGTCCGGTTTCGGCCCCTACTCCTCTACCGTTTTGACGTGGCGGGGCCACCCCCTTTCGGAGGTGTCTTCAGCTCTGGTGTTGGGTGCATGTCTTCTTTCACTGTTTGTGACTGTTCTAATTCAACTGTGGAATGTCCCTCGCTATGGTTATTTTCCAGGCGGTTCTGGCCACACGTCTTATGGTTCATCAACCTGCGTTGTTGAATTACTTTCTTCCGACATACCTTCCCTTGGTGGATTCGGGTTCAGTTAGCTGAAGACATCATCAGGAGGAACCACGTCCGGTTTCGAACCCTGCTCCTCTACCGTTTTGACTGATCCTCTTGTATTTTATCTTTTACCCAAAGCCAGGAACTTTTCAGCACCCCCTCCCCTTATATTATTGGTGGTAAGGCTGGTAGGATCATTACTGCACTGAACAAACTGTTTAGCAGTATTGTCAACTTTGCTTTTCACCCCTCCAGAGTTGATAAAACAAGCACCAGTTGAGCACTGGGGTTGATATAATCAACCCCTCCTTCTCAAAATTGTTGGCTCTGTGCCAAAAATTCGAAAGAATTATCATTGATGTTAGATTGCAAGATTCATTAGAGCATTGGACAAAATGCTTCATAGTATTTAGTTACAGCCCTTTACATTCTGAGTTCAAATTCTGTTAAAGTCAACTTAGCTTCTCATCCTTCTGTAGTTAAGATAAAGTATTTTACAGTGAAGTATTGGCGTTATATAACTAATTGTTTCATTTTTGACTGATCCCTTTCTGCCAAAATTTCTTTCTTTCTGGGTTCAATAAATATTGTGCCAGTTAAGTACTTGGGTTCAATTTAATTGATTAACTCTACAACCTCCCACAAAGTTCTTCCAAAAATTATTACCTTCGCCTTAGCGAAGGTGGAGGTATTGTTTCCAGTCATGTTTGTTTGTTTGTCTGTGGACAAGATTTTGGGATCGATCCGGTACTGGACAAGGATTCTGGATTATTTTTCTTGTTTTTTTTACTTAACTTATGAAAGGGGCTGGGTTTTTAGTATTCTCGTTTGTGAGAGCAGTCAAGTATATTTCAGAAATTCTCATTTTAAAACTCATCTCCGGCTAACCGTTGAGAGGATGTTGGTGTTGCCTTGGCGGAGGTTTGCGCTCTCTGAGTGCTCTTATTATTATTATCATTGACACATATTCAACAGTTTCTCGCCAGTCTCTCCTGCATTGGCAGGTGCACATCTGTGTTCCTGAGGCATTGCTATTGTGACAACAAAGTAGAACAAATTAGATATAATATGCAAATGCATTTCTTTTGAGTTGCTTTTCTATGCTACATTAATTTAGCTTTGTTGCTTGTATTTGTTCTGTTGGTTATGTTGCTATTTTTTGTATTTATACATATATTTCTCTATCATTTGGTTAAATTCTATTTTCAGTTTTTGTTTCCACTGCAACAAATAAATGCCTTGTCTTCATTTTTAATGAGATGTTCAATGTTTCTCCAATAACACTGACATAGTATACAGGTTCGTACAGGAAAATCGTGGCAGGGGTTTAAAAATAGTGTATTGATTAGTAGATGTTATTGCTTTTGTTAAGACTCCTATTGGGTGCTTAGATCTGGATACATGGTTGTTGAATTTTAGCCAGTATTAAATCTATAGTCAAAAGCGTTCCAAGGATGACCATCCTGTTTATGTATTTTCAATGTGTTCTTTCATTCATAAATGAAAGGATGTGATTTGGGAGAGGGATTTAACTACTATTTCTCTCATTGGTTCATAGTTTTGTGGTGTCTGTCATTAATGTTGTTTGGACCCAGGTCAGGCTTAATTGAACAGACATAATCAAAGGCAATCCATCCATGGCCATCCCAGCTTTTTTTGATATGAAGGGAACTTGGAGTCACATTTGGTGTGTCATTTTCTAAAATGGTTTCGTGTGATTTGAGGGAGATTTGAGTTATTATTTCTAGTAGACTGTTAGTCTGTTGCACTTAACATTTATCTTTTATTTTTTACTTGTTTCAGTCATTAATCTGTGGCCATGCTGGGGCACTGCCTTGAGGAATATTTTTGTCAAGCAAATCAACCCCAGTATTTAATTTCTTGTTAAGCCTGATATTTATTCTGTCATTCTCTTTTGCCAAACCGCTAAGTTACGGAGATGTAAATACACCAACACTGATTGCCAGGTGGTGGTGAGGGACAGACACACACACACACACACACACACACATATATATTTCACTCATTAGACTATGGCCATGCTGCGGCACTACCTTGAAGAATTCTTAGTTGAATGTATTGACCCCAGTACTTATTCTATCGAGCATCTTTTGCTGAACTGCTATGTTACAGGAATCCAAACACATCAGCACTGGTTGTCAAGCAGTGGTAGGAGGACAACAAAGACACACACACACACAGCAGGCATCTTTCAGTTTCGATCTACCAAATCCACTCACAAGGCTTTGGTCGACCTGAGACTATAGTAGAAGACACTTGCCCAAGGTGTCATACAATTTTTGAACATGGTGTATTGAACTAATGGGAGTTAAGTATTTACAAGTGTCATTACAGGAATTTGAACCACTGACTTGGTACTTCAAAAACATGATTGTGCATCTAAATACAATTACAATTATCATTCCTGTGCAATAATGTAGAGGTTTTTTTTCATTTCAACAATTACAATTTGCTTTGCTGAGAGAACATATTGCAAAGATAACTGTAATATATTGATTAACAACACTGGCACAAAACTACACTCTCTTGGTGGAGTTAATAGTTTGTTAAATCGATTTCAGTGCTTGACTGGTATTTAGTACATCAACACTGCGATAATGAAAAACACGAAATGTATGAGTCAGTTGGAAATTAGGCTATCATATGTACCATCTGTTGTCACATTATTTAACCGGTACAGGTATATTTAAAAACATATTTCTAATGTAGCAAGCAATGAAAGCAATTAATATAGGCTAATAACCTATAAAATTTTACTTCTACAGTGAAGAAGCCTCTACCAGGTCACACAGCCTGCTAGATAGAGTAACCAAATCTTCTTCAATACACTCCAAACTTTGATCCACAGACGTGCTGTTTCTTTTCTCTACATTTTTTTAACAAATAGGCACATTAGCCCTTTCTCCTCACTACATTGTCCCTCTGGAATTCCATTCTTGCACATGTTCAGGCAGGTGCAATGATAACCATGTCAATCTCACGGGTCTCAAAAACTATGTGTGTGTGTGCTGGTGGCACGTAAAAAACCCTATCCAAATGTGCTCAATGCCAGGCCCGCCTGACTGGCTTCTGTTCCGGTGGCATGAAAAAAGCACCCACTACACTCTGAGTGGTTGGCATTAGGAAGGGCATCCAGCTGTAGAAACATTGCCAGATCAAGTTGGAGCCTGGTGCAGCTCTCAGAAAATTAAATAAATTAAAAATTATTTGAAAGTTAACGATTTGCAGCCATTTACTCAACATGAGGAAACTGAACACCTACTTTGTGTACCTTTATCTTCCTCTGAAGAGATTCCACTTTCAAATACTTTTTAATTTAATTAATTTTCTGACAGCCTGAATTGAAACAGTTGTAAGGAATGTTTGTCAATTTTTTAATTAATAAATAATAATTTATTAATTACCTTTCTATTCTCTCATTATTAATTATATGTATATATAAAATCATAGCATCTGCTTTCCATGCTGGCATGGGTTGGATGGTTTGACTGGGGAGCTGCACTAGGTTCCAATCTGATTTGGCGTGGTTTCTACAGCTGGGTGTCCTTTCTGAAGCCAAAGCAAACTTCTTACCGTACACCCACACCTGTGCTCATGTATATAAACATAGGCAGAGGCATAGGTGTGTGGTAAGAAGTTTGCTTCCCAACCACAGGGTTCCAGGTTCACTCCTACTGTGTGGCACCTTGGGTAAGTAAGTGTCTTTTACTCTAGGCTCAGGCTGATCAAAACTTTGTGAGTGGATTTGGTTGATGGTAGCTGACTGAAAAAAGCCCATTGTATGTGTGTGTGTTTGTCACCCCACTGCACCCCTTGATAACCAGTGTTGGTGTGATTATAGCCCCATAACTTTGTAGTTCAGCAATAAGTACCCCTGCTTAAAAAGAAAATGAATATTGGAGTCAATTAGTTCAATTAAAATTCCTCAAGGAGATGCCCTAGCATGACCACAGTCTAATGACTGAAACAAGTAATATATATATATATATATATATTTCTTATAGACACACCCATACAGTGTTTGCCTTTATATTTTTTTATTATTCCAAAACTTAATATCGCTTAAATCACATTTAAGATGAAAGCCTGCATGCTGAATTCTCACCAACGGTTAATTACAATGACCATGATTGTTTGTGAAATTGCATGAGATCGTAGGCATGCTATCAGTAACCTCTGAAACGAAGTCAAATCTGGTACTAATATTTCAGAATTCATCTAGTTACCAATTCAATAGTATGCTTTCTGTTTCTACAGGTGAAGTGAACTCATTAGTACTTTAAGGTGAGGTCCACTCAATATACACACGTCTTTAAAATTTGTATGTTTATTTTGTTTTTTTGTTGAATATTTTGTCTGCTTATTTTTCTCTCTCTCTCATATATTTTGAAGTTTAATATTAAGCTTTTTTCTTCAAAGCAAATTAATTTTTATTTTGTTTTTTTTTTTCAAGTGGAAAAAAAGGAAATAACTATTACTATGACTCTCTCCCCTCCTTTCAAGCATTATAATAATAATATTTTGGCTGAACTCATTCCTCTCGTGTTTTTCTTCATTATAAACATATATATCTAGATTACTGATACACTTTAATTGTGAATAAATATATGTATACAGAATCATACTCTATTTTAATAACTGTATTTAGTATCACTGGACTCAGGTACACATGCATACACTCATATATATATATATACACTTTTTTCTGCAAAATAGAGGTAGTTTATCCTGTTCAGGCTATATTATTAGCATTATCCTGCGATTGAGAATTTAAAACCACTTCTTCAAATTTCTAAGACATCTCAACGCTTCTAAAAGCGAACTTCGTTTGTTTGTTTACGTTTATTGTAATTTGAATTTAATATATATATATATATATGAGTGTATGCACGTGTGTGTATATATACACCCATACATTTAGGTCCTTGCATATTCTGAGATGCATAAGGTTCCAAGTCTCTGTGATTGATCTGCTGCTGTTCTTTTCATGCTTGTCCAATGGTATTTGTGCATTTGAGCTCTTGTTGGAGTGTTCTTAGATACACCCTTTTTCCATTTACCTTCTTCCAGTCTCAAAGTACACAAGAACATACATACATACACAACCAAGTTCATATGCATACACATGCATGCTCACACAATAAAACCTAATCTAAATCACGTCATATGTAAACAAACATAAGTTTGTTTTTGAAGCGTTGAAATGTATTCTAGAACAAGTAGAAAGATATATTTTTTCAAAACATAAATACTGAACAGAATATATAAAGGATAGAATCCTTTTAAGAGCAGAAAAATTTTGCCAGCAAATTTTTCTGCTCTTAACTGGATTTTAACCTTTATATATACTGTTTAGTATTTACATGTTGAAAAAAATATATCTTTACACTTGTTCTAATCTAAATCATTTAAATATCTTTAAAGCTTACTTGCATCTAAATCTAAATCTGACTATAATTCCTAGCTTCTTGGTTATGCCATTGATTTTATATGAAAGAGAATAAAGTTATCTTTCATATGATTACCAACCATATGTGCTATGCCTAACCAGTATTTATGTAAACCAATGTCTGTCTGTGTGA
The DNA here is from genome assembly GCF_001194135.2 of Octopus bimaculoides. Classification (NCBI taxonomy): domain Eukaryota; kingdom Metazoa; phylum Mollusca; class Cephalopoda; order Octopoda; family Octopodidae; genus Octopus; species Octopus bimaculoides. The sequence goes on along the minus strand of NC_068998.1, from coordinate 10,651,206 downwards.
GTGATGAGGAAACAATGTTCTGTATTGAATGATTTACTCTTTCAGGAAGCAAGACAAGTATCTTTTATTTTTTTCCTATTTAAGGTGAGGTGAGATGAAGTAAGTTGTTCAAGACCACAATGTCATGTTTCTATTTTCCCTTCTGCATTCAGATTACTCTGTCAAATGTAATGTTTATTTATTCACATTGTTTTAAATTAATCATGCTTAATCTCAGAACTTCAAGATTTTGAGGTTGTGATTTTTTTTTTTAGAATGACATTGTGGGTTAGGTGTGAGAGGCCAGTTTGAACATAAAACAGGTAGAATGTTTGAACTGGATATAAGTTTAAATGCTAAGGGTTAAAAACTGACCTTATAAACTTTTTGAACCTAGTCACTCAAGGTTCTCCCCGAATAATAATAATAATAATAATAATAATAATAAAAAAGAGATGTTTATTTTTCATACATTTGTATATTTATATTTATATTTTTATTTTTGAGTTTTTCTGCTAATTGAGTTAATATTTATTAAATGAATGATCAAGATATTTAGACTAAGCTTTATATATATGTATATATAAATAATTTATTATTTTATTCTATAAACACTGACATGATTTTTATCATTTATTCCAGATGATGGAAGGACCCGTGACTCCTGGTAGCCAAGAGTTTATACTGAAAGATGAAGGTACGTTCATATCCAACGTGTCTCGATTTTATAACCAGGAATCACTCAGTGACATAAAACTGAATGTTGGCAACAAAGTCTATTTTGGTCATAAGTTTGTCTTGGCCAAGTCCAGTGATGTATTTCGCACAATGCTTTATGAAAGTCGGTGGAAAGAGAAAAGCACGGCAAGCATTGACCTGAATGAGTCTGCCGAATGCCAGGCTGTCTTCAATAGGTTTCTTCGCTATCTCTACACTGCTGAAATCAAAATTAATCCGGAATCTGCAGTTGGTGTTCTTTGTCTTGCAGATAAATACAATGTTGCATCACTGAAGCATCTTTGTACCAAATATATGGTAGAGAACACGAAATCTCCTAAGGTTCAGAATGCGCTGAATTGGTATTCTTGGGCAAAGGCCCTACATTTGGAAGACCTTATTGAACAGTGTGCCAAGACGATTGCATGGAATGCAGATAATATCATAAAGTCTCCAGAATGGTTGACCATGGACAATGATTTTGTTACTGACCTGTTGCAGAGTTCTAGCTTAGTTGTCACCAACGAATACACGTTGTACCTTGCTCTCACACATTGGCTGGAACACCAAGAAACCTTAAAGCCAAATAGTTACGGAGAGAACGTACAGAAGTTGATGTCCTTCATTCGTTTTCCGCAAATGCTGGTTTCACAACTGTATGACATTGAGAACTCCGAGATCTCGAAAATGCCCGAATATAGGACTTTGATGCACCACCTAATCAGCAAAGCATACCGATTTCGTTCGCTGTGTCCAGCACAAAAAGAACTGAAGGTGTCATTCAACGAACCATTCTACATACCACGTGACTACAAGGAGCTGATGGTGGACAGTGTGCGTATGCACAATACTCACCGGTTTGGCATTCAGGTCGATGTCCGAACATACGTTGGCCCCGTGCCTTCCGAAATCAAGGAAGGTGACTGGAAAATTACTTACCGGAAGAATGCTGACCAATGGATATTACAAATCTTTTGCCATGAGTCTGCCCTTGTCCAAGGCGAGGCAAGGGTAATGTCCAGCTTGATAGTGTATAATGATGATGAAGAAGTCATCCAAGTGGAACAATCCACACCAACTGTTTGTTCCCGTGGCAACCACATGTCCCATACAATTGATATAATCAACCCTGAGGTTGCCCGGACAATGGCAGTTTTGATTAAACCTGTACCTATATGAGCAAGAAAAAGACAGTACATGTTTGTGTGTGAGATATATATGAAGATATGTCTGAATGGAAGGTATCCAGAATATAAAGGAATACGCTACAATCAATGTTATTTAAAGGGAAAAAGTGCAAAATTACCTAAATTGATAATTTCATTAAAAAGAAGGGCAAAAATGAATCCCTTCCCTTAAAACAAAAACAAAAAAAAAAAAAAAAAAAAAAGACCTTTATATTCTGACCCCAGTTTTTATTAAATATTTTTGATCAGCTTAAAAACAAATTAAAAAAAGTGCCCTTCCCCTCCTGCTCCCCACCAAAAAAAACTTACATGAATACTTCCAGGAACATTCACATGAGTGTGAAATGATAAAAGAATGAAATAGCATACAGTTTTTTTCTAAATTCAAGATATGCTTTTATGCAAATGAGGGGACCAAACACAAACACTTAAATAATTATGTTTGTATGTATATGTAATATATTTATATATATATGTTTTCTTTTGAAATTTTAAATTCTTTTACACAATTCAAGCTAGTTGCTAACAAAATCACCTAGCTTCTTTGTTTGGGTTAATTACAATACGAGAGGTATGTGAACATGTCTGCATGCATTTATGTGTGCATACATGTATATGTGTATGGCCGTTTTATGTAGGTATTTGTTTATGCATAAATGTGCTTAGACTCATGTAATGGCTGTACATGTGTCTCTTTGGTAACAAATTGTGCACTTGCTTTTTATTCATGTGTGCCTGCGTGTACATGCGATGGTGTGCGTATCGTCCTTCTATGGAGTCTCAAAAGGAAAAGAAAAAATCTTTTGATTTTGCATTTGAGTTTCTTGAAGGAATATATATGCATGTCTTCACTGTACTGATTGGATTTGGAAGATGCAGGTCCATTTTTGTTGTTGGAATACCCCAGCATTCCAAGCTTTTATGTAAATATTTTGTTACATAATTTCAATGCATGTATCTTAATAGATACAAATGAAAATTTGTACCTCAAATACAAAATTCACCAGTGATTTTTTTTTAATTTAAAAAAATCTTTCCATTATTTTGAGGCATTCACACCTGCCGGTCAGTTGACCTCGGCATTATTGTATGGCATTTGTTCTGCTTCATAGAACAATATGAGGCCTGTTGTATTTGCATTGGATTTCTGTTTTCATTGGAATACTTCAGTAATATTCCCTATTTTTAAAAATGTGGATACATTATGATTCTGGTGCGTCTTTGCTAATGCCCCTAGGACAATTCTTTATATATATATAGATAAGCATTTTAAAGTTTTGGCAACAACATCATGTCTCATGGCAAAGTGGTACTTTGCAGAAATTTTGGGGAGCAACTGCTGCTGATATAGACAATGTCTTCCACATTTCTTCTTTCCCTGAAGTTTAGTTAGAAGAAACCTTATCTCTTTTCGTTGATCAGGCATTTCGTATCACACGTACAAGAGAGATAACTCTTCATCTTAATGTTGGTATTTACAGGATATGTACTCATGCATAACTTTCTGTTGCATGTTAAGTATCCTCACCACCACCACTGAGTTTGAGTAGATTAGTCCAGTTGCCCATGATTAACATGGAATAGATGTACACTTAAAATGCTTATCCAGGAGTTTTCACTTATTGACGATGCTATCAGTTTTGTTTTTCTGTACACACATTCATTTTCCCCTTTTACTATCCATTAGGTGTTGTCTGAGGGATATGATGTGGCTCCCTTTTTCAGTATTGATGCCCAAACTGCAGATCTCTTCAGTCTAGTATGCCAAATGTTAATATTCATACTAGTATTGTAAAAGCATTATGTTATTGAATGAGACTAGCTGTGACTTCCATGCCCTCCAAAGTCAGTGATGTATTCTTTTGTTGCTCTTGTTTTATTCATAAGCAACAATGCCTGCAGTATTTAGCATTGATTCCAAAAAAACACTTGTTACCATTGATATCTATATTCCTTGCCTGGTCAACAATTTTAGTTTTTGAATTGACTACCAAATATGAACACCCATGTTCACCTAACTCCATTTCTATATTCCATGAGAATATTGGGACCAGTATTAATGATATTACCTGGATGTAGCTCCAGAACATCGACCTGTGAGTAGCATGTTGAACTTCAGCAGCTGAAACTTTGAAGTGCACTGATCCAAATATCCATGAGTGAGGTAACAGCCAAATATCTTCATATTTTCTAGCTATATTGTCAGTAAACTCCAGTAGTGCTGTTTGGCTTCCTTGAGAACCGTTTTTCCTCCTCCTTGTTCATCAGTCGGCACATAGTTCTGCTGCAATCTTGGAAGAAATTGAATCAAGCAATCTGTTTATAGCTTATACATAACATTTAGACAATATGTGTGTAGAAATGTATATACATATACATTTTGTGTGTGTGTGTGTATTTATATATATATGAGTACATATGTTTGTGTGCATGCATATATAAATATACACACACAAATTATGCTGTAGAAGCAGCTAAAGATTAAAATCTTTATCTACAGGACATATTTAAGATGTGTATACAGTCGAAATGTCAGAAGCTGCAGTGGTTGTTTGGCGGGGAAAAAAATTTGCTTTATAAATAGTGTTAAAAACACATAATATATTTCAGAGCTAGACAAGTGTGCAGCATTGAGAAACTGCAAAATTGCTGAAATGCGCACCTGCCATTCTTGCAGTTGCTTCTGGGAGCAGTTTTGTTTTGTCTAGCTTCGATGTCTTTTTTTTTAAGATATTGCATCTATAAAGGGGTCTTTTCTCAGATGATTGCGACAGCCTCTAACATTGCAAAGAGATACAGGGGTCATGAGCATGCCATGTTTTCCCCATCACCAACACAGCCAGCAGCACATTAACCATACGTCTCTATCATCATGTTTAAAATCTCCCTCCCAAACGACTTCTGGCTAGGCTTCGTTCTTTTTTCCCCTTGTGCAGCTCCACTCCACCATCTTCCTCTTCTCGAAAGAAAGATGGAAAAGAGAAAGCAATAAAAAATGTAAGAAATATTACAAAAATAAGCAATAACAAAATTAACCAAAGAAAAATAAATTAATTGATCAAATACTTAGTTATGTCCATACACATACGTACACACAAGTATTGGTGTATTGAAGAATACAATAATAATATTGAAATTGTTTTTCGAAAAACTATCATTTCTATAAATTATTGTTAATATTGTTTATTTCTTTTTGTTGTTATTTTTTTTATTAATATTATGGCTGTGTGGTTAGTAGCTTGCTTACCAACCACATGGTTCTGGGTTCAGTCCCACTGCATGGCACCTTGGGCAAGTGTCTTCTACTATAGCCTCGGGCCGACCAAAGCCTTGTGAGTGGATTTGGTAGACGGAAACTGAAAGAAGCCCGTCATATATATGTATTAGGGACAAAATCCAAAATTACAGGTAAAAACTCAATTAAAATCAATTTATAAAAAATTAAAATTAAATTGAGCTTTATAGATTAAAATATATATAAAATATATAGTTTTAGGGAAAATAACCAAGTTTCAAGAACTCATCGATGAAAATCCACTATCACATATAGAAAAATTAATAATTAATAGCACAATGAATGAGTATAAAATATAACAAAGTAAATATCATAAGATAAAGATAATAAAATGACTACACATGTTTCATAACTAATTTTTAAATAGAAAGGAAATTTAAATCGATTAAAATCAATTAAAATTATCGAAA
>NC_068998.1:10641592-10644370 GCF_001194135.2 Octopus bimaculoides | reverse complement strand
ATAAGTTTTGGGGACACGGCAAGCCAACGGTCGTTCTGTGTGCTCACCATCTGATCCTGACAGAAATTTTTCTTGTCTGAGAAAAACCAAAGCATGTTTAGTTGGAGGGGGATGCTTGAGTTTGTTCAAAAGCTTTGTAGTGCGGTCTTTCTTGTCCTAGATGGCTTGGGATGAAAATTGGCTGTTTCTCATTTTGTATGAGGAATACCGAATGTCTTTATGCACTACTTGCCTGATAAGAAACTCAGACTCTCTCATGTTCCTGGCAATGGACCTGATTGACTTGGAGGGATTGTTGTTAATCATGGCCTGGATCTCACCAACAAATTCAGGAGTTCTTTTCTTATGAGAACAATCAGAGTGGGTTTTCCGAGCTGCCATACCTTCGTAATCACTATTAGATTCCTCCAACTTTTTCCAAATCCTCTGCACTGTCCAATAGTTTTGTCAGATCCCTGACTTTACAACACAGAAATATTAGCTGAACAAGTGTGACACATTCACTCCATCTACCTCCATTTTAGCTGAAAACTAAACACTGTTTACCACTTCTTGATTGAGTGGTTCACAGAAGGACACTCATCCTGCAGCTAAGGTATAATTGACGAAAATAAATACTCAGCATCTGTGTGTGTCATAAAAAGCATCTAAGCCATAAAATACTGCCCCTCAAAAGTTTCACCCAACCCAAGTCTGCATTGGAAAAGTGGATGTAAAAACAATGAAGATGAATGAGGAATCAATTCTAACACAAAACAGAAAATCAAAGAAAATGTAGGGAACAAAAAGCAATATGTAAATGTAGTTGATGAAATGCTTTGCAGTGTTTATTGAAGTTCTTTATGATCTGAGTTCAAATCCTGCCAAGGTTAATTTTGCCTTTCATTTCTACAGGATTGATAAAATGAGAATTGCAGATTTATAAGATTGTTAGTAGGTCGGGTGAGATATTCTGCCATATCTGCCCTGGCTCTTGGCATTCTGAGTTCAAATTCCACCTAGGTGCCAACAACTAGCGGTAAATCAACCTGGTCACAGAAGTAACCCTACAAAACTGGCCAACATAGATAATAGGCCCACAACCAGTATAGACAAGCTGACCATGCAATGCTGATTCTTCTGCATTCAGCAGTGGACCAAAAATAGGTGAACGGAATAGAATATATAGATTTCATAAGTACGAATGTGGGTTTTCTCATTTTGTGTACATATTTCGCACACACATTCAAATACACACACACCTATCAAGGCAACGAAGGAGCTTCCTCATGTTTAATCAGCCTGCTTGAAATAGCAGCCAACTCCCTCAAATCTAGTACAGTGATTCTTAAACCAGTTTTTGCCTATGGACCCCTATGATTCCCATTTTACTCAGTGGGATGGGATCCTTCTAGTCATACAATGTCTAAAAACTATTATATTTTTATGATTAAATATTGTTAGGTATTGTATAAAAGAATTGTTTAAATATTTTGTGTATTATAGAAATATAACCAGTTTATATTGCACATAAATATTAACATCTTATATGGACCCCCAGGGGTCATAAGGACCTGGTTGAGAGCCTCTAGTCTAGCATCTTAAGAAAAATAATAAAAGGCATACATAATGGCCCCCTTCTACTCCTCACATCTGGGTGGGTTCATGCCATACCTTACTCAAGCATTCCTGATGCACACACCACTTCCCGTCAGCTTTGTTTTGTCAAGTCCTACCACACTCCAGGCCCCACACTAATTACTATGCCCAGCCCTTCCACCCAAAACATCGTCCCTCTTAGTGGCATTTCATGCCTGTAAATTCTGAGTTCAAATACTGCCGAGGTCCACTTTGCTTTTCATTCTTTTGGGAGTTGATAAAATAAGTACCAGTTGGGCACTAGGGACCAATGTAATCGACTTACTCCCTCCCTGGAATTGCTGGCCTTGTGTCAAAACTTTATACCAATGTGTGTGTGTTAGGATAGGTTTTTATTTTTTTATTCCTGTTCCCTGTGATTTATTAAACGTCAGCTTTATTCCAGCCCTACCTAAATACACATTCCACACCCTACCTTACTATTGTTTGCACCCTCTCAAAGTAAAAACATTGCTTCTTAATCCTTATGCTGTTATGAGTCAATATTGAAGACTTTTGTTCTCATATAGTGTGTCAAATAAGGGCATCTGAAGCAAACGTTTTTTTGTTTCTTTTCACTGTGAAAGGATTTATCAGGTTACTTGTATGAGAGGAAAACAAAATGTGATTGAAATTATTGTATCACCCTGCCACCTCACCTTGCCAACAGCTTATCATTCCAATCAGTGTTCACATACCATAACCACCCTCAACAGATCAGTCTATGCTAAAGTCAGCACTTTGCCTCAAATGGTCTTTTTCTCTTTCCCCACTGGATTGTATATTATCTAGAAGCGGTAACAATTTAGATTAAAAATAAAAAAAAATAATTGCAATAACTAAATTTTTCTTTCTTTCCTTCCCAATTCATCTACCCATTAACCTTTCTTGTCTGTTGCACGAGGGACTAATTGAAAACTGCTATGGACTGTATCCTTGATATATGGTACCAAATGAAAAAGGATTAAAGAAAACAAAAAATGAAAAGTATTGTATTTATGCTTTTGTCCAAAAACTTGCCATTTTAAGAAATATCTTTATAACAAAGAAAAAACACTGATGGAAAATTTTGAACACTCTGCTTTTAAAGCTAAAAGAAATAATAATAATAATATTTTATAAGGATTGATGTAACTCTTCATGAAGTGCTTTGCAGCATTT
>NC_068998.1:10635614-10640747 GCF_001194135.2 Octopus bimaculoides | reverse complement strand
ACCCCCCCCCCAAAAAAAAAATTGTTGGCCTGGTGCCAAAATTTGAAATTATTATTTTCATTATTATGATTTGCAAATAAAGATTGACAATCATTAACTATTAATGTGGTGTTGTGTTTTTTTTTTGTTTGTTTTGAACTGATCTCTCTTCCTTTCAGTTGAAGGTGGTTGGTCTAGTGGTTACCAACCATTTTTTTTGTCTATGGACCTTATTTTACTCTGGTGGACCCCCATAGCCATTCAATGTTTAAAACACTAGTTTTATAGAAACTTCTTTCAAAATTCCTACTTTCTTTATCACACATTTACTTGTATAAGTTGAACTACATAAAATGTCAGAGAAAGAAACCTAGTTGTTTCTTGCAAGAGATACATATTCTTTTACATGCTTCCGTCATTAGGGTGTGGTCATGCTGGGGCACTGCCTTAAAAGACTTTTAGTCAAATGGATCAACCCCAGTACTTATTGTTTTATGCCTAGTACTTAGTCTCTTCGGCTGAAACAGTAAGCTACACACCAATGCTGGTTGTCAAGCAGTGGTGGTGGGACAAACACAGAAACAAAAACACACACACATAGATATACATGTGTGTATGTATATATATATATATATAGGTATACCTCAGCTTAAATCGTTTCGATATAAGTTAATTCTCGATTATAAGTCAGTTTTCAAAAATAATACATGGAAAAATGAAAATCAAGTCATTTTACTCGACTTTACGTCTGTCCGCCACAAATATTGGAATCGTAAAAATCACTAGAAAACCGTTAAAAGTACATAAAATCGGGTTACTGTACAATAAAAATAAAAGCATATAAAATCGTATTAAAATACGTACAGTAAATGTTAAGATACACACCATAAAGTAGCGTAGCTTAGTGAACAAAATCACGAAATTAGCTGTGTTGTCTTTATCGCTCTTTCGGAGCTCATATTGCACTGTAGTTCCAATATTTGTCGTTGTCACTCATGATTTCCACGATTGTTTACGTCTGTTTATCCCCACCACCGCTTCACAGTGTTGGTTTGTCTACGTCCCTGTTCAATCTGGCGGTTCGGCAAAAAAGACCTATACCATAAGTATCGAACTTTATAAAACAAAAAAGAAAAGAAAATAGTGCCAGAGTCGATTTTTTCCTAATAAACCCTTCAGGGCATTGCTCCAGCATGGCTACAACCTGACTGAAACAAATAAAAAATAATCCAATGACGGTTCGTGTCGGAAACATTTTACGCAAAGGAAAAATCGTGGAATATTACGAGTGCAAGGGAGGTAAATCTAATTGCATTGTCGCGTAAATATATCTACGATATTTCCGAGGTTAGAAGCTCTTGTGCTTAAACAGAGAGTAATCGTTAGTGAAGTAAACAACACCTTCAAAGTTTTCCTATCATCTATCAAAGGAAAAAAATACCGAAAATCTTTGATTCATCTAATATTTCACTTAAACTGAAGTTACTCTTGTTTTTCAAATAAATGTACGTTATTAGGTCGGTTGATGCAAGGGAGATAAATCTGGTTATGCTATTGTCTTAATGACGAAGATATTTGCAATTGTTTTCAGTCTACTTTTTTATTGATGCCAAATTCACCAACTACTAAGATTCTCTCTCTCTCTCTCTCTCTCTCTGTCACACGTGACAGAGAGAGAGAGAGAATTTCCGTTCAAAAACATTAGTAACTTTAGTCCTTATACTCTTTTACTTATTTGACTGCGGCCATGCTGGAGCACCGCCTTTAGTCGAGCAAATCGACCCCAGAACTTATTCTTTGTAAGCCTAGTACTTATTCTATCGTCCCTTTTGCCTAACCGCTAAGTTACGGGGACGTAAACACACCAGCATCGGTTGTCAAGCGATGGTGTGGAGACAAACACAGACACACAAACACACATACATATATATATCTATATATACAGCCCCGAAAGGATGGAAAGCAAAGTCGACCTCGGTGGACTTTGAACTCAGAACGTAGCGACGGTCGAAATGTCAGCTAAGCATTTTTGTCCGGCGTATAACGATTCTGCCAACAATGTAAAATAGATAAAATGTTAAATGTTTTGGCGCATGACTTTTGGCCTATCATGTATGAATAGAGTACTGTATGAGAGGTTAATAAAATTCCCAGATTTGCTAGGTAGTCATTACAGTTAGCTGAATTAAAACCAGGTCAAGGGGTAGTTCCCTTACATTATACGCGAACTTAAATTTTATCCTCACCGTATGGGAATTAGCTGTAATTCAACAGAGTTCTAGAAACAATAAACGATATTATCCAGAATGTGTCACAATCATGCCAAGACTAAAGTTTGCAGTGATAAAACAATGCAAATCTTCCCCAAACCCAAAAGTAATGTTAGAGGTGGGGATTTTTACATATTTTTAGGCGCTTGACTCTAGGCTCTATTCCCTAACAAAATGAAAGATAACTATCCCTATTGTATGTGATATCAGTCTATCTTGTATAACACTTCTAGAGACTGGTAAGTTAAATTGCTGATAATTGCATAATTATTGCTCTCTCTCTCTCTCTCCCTCTCCCCCTCTCTCTCTCTCTCTGCTATACCTTCAGGTGACGATGATCAGTAGATCTCAACGCTAAAGTCTGAAAACCGATCTTTGAGAAAGATGCTGTAATGATTTCCTGTTGTCTTCTGCCAGTTTCTTTATAGTTTACCCTGATAATCTCATGCTTTCAAGAACTTTTCCTTGAAGCACGAGGCCTATTTAGTCATTAGGCCGGGGGACTCATTCACCTGACAATAAGTGCATCTTTGCGTACCGGTGAGTCCGTGAGCACGTACCTAACAATAAGTACTCACCCATTTGCACAGTGATAAAAACCACCTTCAGCTAACAACAAATGTAGGTTATGGAAAACTTAATACATTAGTTGCATCACTGTCACGCGTGATAGACAGTGTACTAGAGACTGTTGTATTAGCTTGAACAAACTAAAATAAATGAAAATGTAACAACCAATAAGGACAAGCGCATTATCGAGACTCAAGAAAATATTTATGGAAATTAAACAAAGCAGCAACGAAATCATACGACAGCCGACTTGCTATTATTATTCGCAAAAAACAAATATACTTTATTGTAGTAATGAGCTATTCTCTTGTTAAACGCATTGATTGTTATGGAGCAAGGAAATATTTATGGAAATTAAATATAGAAGGGATTAAATACAAAGTGTGTTATTGTTACAGGGGACCGCAAAATAAAAAGTATTATATTGTGGCAATCAGCTTCCCACGTGTTAGATAAATGGAGGTGAAAGGAGGCACCTGTTGGCGACTAAGGAAGAGTTTACAAATCCACTAAACAAAATCCACTTTTAGCTTTATATAACTATTGTAACTGGAAGAGCAGAATATGTACAGAACCTTCAAGATTGAAGCGTGTCTGAAGTCGGGGTCTAGGAGGGAAGAAACAGTCACATAATTCATATACTACAGATGATTAACATTATTGGAACAAAAAAATTACCAAGAAATTAATTAAAAGAGAAGCTGTTCTCGATTATCGTAATTTTCGTGTATCACTGTTGTTGTTGGCACTCCGTCGCTTACGACGTCAAGGGTTCCAGTTGATCCGATCAACGGAACAGCCTGCTCGTGAAATTAACGTGCAAGTGGCTGAGCACTCCAGACACGTGTACCCTTAACGTAGTTCTCGGGGAGATTCAGCGTGACACAGTGTGACAAGGCTGGCCCTTTGAATTACAGGCACAACAGAAACAGGAAGAAAGAGTGAGAGAAAGTTGTGGTGAAAGAGTACAGCAGAGTTCGCCACCATCCCCTGCCGGAGCCTCGTGGAACTTTAAGTGTTTTTGCTCAATAAACACTGACAACGCCCGGTCTGGGAATCGAAACCGCGATCCTATGACCGCGAGTCCGCTGCCCTAACCACTGGGCCATTGCGTCTCCACCGTGTATCACTACTACACATCTAATAAGCTGACTTGTCAACTTTTGTTATTCCAGATTGAAGGAGACGGCTGTAGCAGCACTTTGAACTCATTTTATTAAATACTGGCCAGTTTGCAGAATGCAGTCGGGACGTGAAGACAATTTGGAAGCTCGCCATGCAATAAAGTTTTGTGTAAAATTGGGGGGAAAAAATGCTGTGGTTATAGAACGTACATGTCAGTAGTGGTTTTCAAAATTTCGAATGGAAAAATTTTCAGTTCAAGATGCACCTCGCTCCACCTTACTTTCCTTGAAAAAAACTGATGTGGGGTTTGGCCAGCGAGGAAGGTGTCTGTCTCCAGTTCTTTCGGTCTCGTTCACCGACAGATAAATACTGCCTGTCCTACCCGGCCAGAAGAAGGTAGAAGGATGATTTTCACAATTGACTCAGCCGGTAACCAATTTCATCCTGTATACGACAGTAAGTGTTCGACGTATATCCACACGTCAGAAATACCCCAGTCCTGGACAAGTGCATGAAATTTCATCACTCCGCATGCATCTTGGGCTAGCCTGACAGCACTTCCATGCCCATAGAGTTTATCTCGAACTTTCAATGTTTCCCTAACTTTGATAAGAATGCTTGACTAGAAATTTCTGGAAATTATCTATGCACTCTAGTCTTAAAGTCCTCTGGAACAGACCAGCAAGCTGGCCCTCGTAGATATCTAGAGAATGTCGTCACTTTTACCCACCATTAAATTTCTGTTGAACGACAGCATTGCCCAAATAGGAGGACTATGAACGCCTGACGGCACTCGAGATGCCAGGCACCCTGCCTTGGTCAACGTCTGATGCAGGATTGCAACTCAGTCAAAGAGATGAGCAGCCATTGTGCATGTCTGCGTATCATCAGTCACGGAATGGTTAGTAATTCCACTCAGCGGATTTGGACAACAAATCGAGCGCCTGATCAGTGGATCAGGCGCCTTTTTTCTACAGAAAGTGGTTTTAATATTTTCTACTACAGTCACACAGTTATAAATTTTCGGGAAGGGGACTAGTCGATTACATTGACTCCTGCACTCGACTGCTACTTATGCCATATATCCCGAGAGGGTGAAAGGCAAATTGATCTCTGCGGAATTTGAATTCCGAACACAAAGAGGAAGAAGAAATGCCGCTAAGCATTCTGTCCAACGTGCGTACGGTTC
>NC_068998.1:10625513-10634013 GCF_001194135.2 Octopus bimaculoides | reverse complement strand
GAGAAACGGGGGGAGAGAAACGGGGGGAGAGAAACGGGGGGAGAGAAACGGGGGGAGAGAGAGATGGAGAGAGAGTGGGAGAGAGTGGGAGAGAGATGGAGATAGAGGGGAGAAATGAGGTGAGAGAGGGAGAGAGAGACGGAGTGAGAGAAATAGAGCGAGAGGGAGAGATGGGGGTGAGAAAGAGCCTGTGGTCAATTCGATCTGCCAGAAATTGTTAATCTCAATCAAATAATAACCTGTTTGTCATGAATAAAGATTGATACATTGAACAATGTTGGTGTCCCTGATATTCTAAAAAGACGAGCCGGTCACAACTGTGAATCCCACATTCTAAAATATAACAGGCTTCAGTTTAAAAGGCAAACAAAAACAATAACAGAATCATTTGACACAATTAGCTACACAGACAGAATTAGGTAATTATAGAAATCTTGAAATCACATCTTGTAATTGTAAGGGTACTAGGAGATGTCCTCGAAATTTGAAGAGTATTTTTGGTGACACCCTCATTAATCAGTAGCAGACAGGCACCAATAAAATTAACAAGGGTTTCAAATTGCTGGCACAGTGGCTGCAATTTTAGTTGGGGGTGGGAAGTCGATTAGATCGAGTCCAGTACTTGATTGGCACTTTATTATATCGACCTCGAAAGGATGAAAGGCATCTCGGAGATATTTAAGCCAAGAACATAAAGAGCCGACTGAAATGCCGCTAAGCATTTTGTCTGATGTGTTAACTATTCTGCCAGCTAGCCGCCTTGCCATTAATATTAATAATCCTTTCCACTATAGGCACAAGGCCTGAATTTGGGTGAGGGGCTAGTCGATCACCTCAACCCCAAGTGTTTCATTGGTACTTAAATTATCGACCCCGAAAAGATGAAAGGCAAAGTTGAACTCAGAACGTAGCGACGGGCGAGAAACCGATAAGCATTTCGTCCAGCGTGCTAACAATTCTGCTAGCTCACCGCCTTCATTAATATTAATAACTAGACTCGTTGGGTCACTGACAGTTCAGGTTATAAAACATTGAAGCTGATTTCAACATTGCATTGAAATGAAAGTTAATTTTATGATGATTCAATTAAATATTTCAATTCGTTCGTGTCATCATAGGTCTGGTTTACAAGTTCATGTTTCAGGTTTTATTGATTATTTACAGCATCTAATAGAAACAGAACTTCCGAGATAAACTTGAACTCCAGTAACGGCATTTATTAATGGCTTATGTGTACCCCTCTACAAAAATTCAAAAGGAATTGTTATATAACAAACATAAAATTAATCGAAACAATCTTCACAGTACTATATATTCCCATTTCAGGGTTATGTTACTTTCGGAGTATTTTACCCATTATGCGACATTTTGGTTATTTATGAAGGAACCCCCAAAAATCGCGTATCTCGGGAATCCGTGGTCTGATTTACGCGAAAGTTATTTTATTCCGTTTGTATTCACACTTCAGGGATACCTTCTTTCAGAGTTTTTTTTCCCATGATGCACTGGTTTGGCTGTATTAAATTACAGACAAGCACGGAAGCAAGCAATCAATCATAGTTTTAGACCGACAGACAGACAGACAGATATAGATGAGTAAGGTGGATTAAGGGAAACGTTAGAGTTTCTTAATAAAAATAGGGAAAACGATCACGTTGTCGAGCGACTTTACAGAAGTTATCTTTATTTCGTTCAGCTGAGAGCTTCAGAATCTGCCTTTCATCATTTCGGGGTTGATAAATTAAGTACCAGTTACGTACTGAGGTCGATGTAATCGACTGCTCCTCTCCCCCAAAATTTCAAGCTTTTCATTATTATTAAAGAAATCATTAAAACTAAAATGACAGAATTGTAGTTTTTAGAACAAATGTTTAACGACTTTTCTTCCAGTTCTTTACGTTGTAAGTTCAAATGCCACCGAAGTTGACTTTGCCTTTTATTATCCTTCCGGGGTCAATAAAATAGGTACCAGTTGAGCACTGGGATCAGTGTAATCGACTTCCCTGTCCTTTAAAAATTGGAAACCATTATTATACGTAGTAGTGGTTTCTGTTCGAGTTAGAAATGTTCACCTCGGCTCTGCAGTTTTGAATTACTAAACGTGTTTTTAAGAGTTGGTAAAGTTTGTACTTTTTTTATGACGATAACATAACGGAAATATTTATTAATCTTTTTTTGCCTGTCTGGGGGCAACAAAACACTTTATTAAAACATTTTGGTTCGGCTTGATTTTACTCTAGATTTTGTCGTATCTTAACAACGTGGCGGCCAGACAAAACCACAACAATGATAATACGTCCCACTCAAAGGAAAATCAAAACGTTTTTACAAGCGATAAGCAAGGAAAATCTAACAT
This sequence comes from Octopus bimaculoides, assembly GCF_001194135.2. Lineage (NCBI taxonomy): Eukaryota > Metazoa > Mollusca > Cephalopoda > Octopoda > Octopodidae > Octopus > Octopus bimaculoides. The sequence continues at coordinate 10,631,657 of NC_068998.1, read as the reverse complement.
GAACACAAACGACTCGCCATAATACAAAGACATTTCAAAAAGAAAAAAAATGACTTCTCAAACACCAAAGGTGACTGATAATAACAAAAACATACAGTAGCCTTCCCAGCGAAAACATTTATGGAAAATATATTATCACATATTGATTCAAACGGAAAATATCTACACTTGAACAAGGTTCAGGCCCAGGAGGAATTACAATATTCTCTGTTAGTAACCTTTCTGTCTCGTTGCATGAAGAATTTGAGAGCGGACAAAGAAAAAACTAACATACTTATACCTTGTTAAAAGTAGAGAAAGGTTCAATAATCTCCCAAAGATGTAATTGTAGGACAATTGAACAGTTATGCAAAAGAAGCAACTGAACAAACTTCAATATGATCGATTCATGTGTCAGTCCAGATCAAATTACGCCTCATTTAATCCGCTGCCGCATCGCCAGGTTATTTAACTTCGGCGCTTATCACTGTTTCTTGAACAGATCTATCCATGTGAACTCGTCGAATGGGATGTATATTATCATTAGTCCTGTAAATATAATCCTCAGCAGGATCATTGTCTACGGTACTACTGGAGATGAGCAGGGGGCAATATTGCGTCTATTGACAGAAGAAAATCCTTCGGAGTAATCCAGTTCCATTGCAAGTACGAGGCCGGGCCGAAGCAAAACGGTTGATAGAAGTAATATGTACAACATTCCTTCGTCGACAAATACCCCTATGTATGGGCCAATGAAAAACAAAGGTGACGGTAAAGGGTGTTTGTAGCGAAATCGTTATCTGGCGTTTATTTAACCCTTGTGGGACAAAATGGAAGGAAGTTAGTGCGGAGGTCACGAAAAATTACATCTGGTTAGGAGAGTCAACATGGGCTTTAAATAATTCTGACCTCTCAAAACTACTGAGCCATCCTGAAGCTCTGCCTTGATACGGTCGCAGAAAGCAAAGCTTGAATTTAATGCTCGATAACAATAAAAACTAAAGTAGAACCACTACAAACACGCAAGCCTTATCTAGAAAGGGGAAGAAAAAATGACTTTTTTCGTTTTGCTTTAAACAGAGTCTCTAAATTTGAACAGGTCTAAGAGAAACTATGGCAACGATGCGTTAGTAAACTGTCTTCTAGCACGAAGAGTTAATTCAAGAGCGGACAAAAAGATAAAGCGATGAGAATGATCGTACAGCAGAGCAGGCCCAGCTGTTATACTTTGTGGCAATAGGAGCCACTTGAGGCTTTTCTGGGTTAAAAAGATATCAACAAAGCAGAATCTTGAACAGCACCGCTGGTCGAAACTCAGGAGATCGCCTAATATTAGGTCCCAGAACAGAAGCCCAGAGTCCCTTTCCTCTGGCTACGGCCAGTAGTGACAGTAAGGAGAGATGGTGGAGGAAGTGGCTCACGACAGAAACAACAGTAGCTAAGTCCAGTTACTACAAAACTAAACAGCAAGCTGCATCACCACTCTGTCCTCTTGAGACGAGGGGAAAGTGAGGTTACGGAAAAAAAGATTCAGGGGAGCACGCAATGAGGAAAAGAAAAGCTTTCCCCTCAAAAGGAAGAGAGACCCTAAACAGAAAACGACAAATAAATAAAGAGTAACCTTCTCAGGACAACGATGATGACGGACGACGATGATGATTTGTATTTCACCAATTTTCAAAAATTGAACCAGGATCTGATAAGAAGAATCATACATTTGTGGTGCAACGTGGTTTGCAGGTATGTATTAATTATGGATATGCAATCAGAATCATAAAGAAGCTACTCAAAGGACAGGATGTTAGTTACAAAAAGATTAATGACGCTTTTAATGAACTAAAAGAAGCGGATGCTAAGGACGGGGAATGTTTCTTACCAAAACCCACATAGAAAATGCCAACGGGTATCTTTGTACACACGAGGATACTGCACCAAGACTGCTCGTGGATGAGTAGAGACATGGAGCGTTCAGATTGGACATAGCTATGTGTGGGAGAGAACATTAAATGTTTCCTGGTTTTATATTCGTTTTTTTTTAAAATTAAATCTGTGCGTTTTTTTATTATTATACATTTTCCTTTATTCTGTGTAATTGAGTTTTTATAAATTTTTAACTTGACCAGTCCTCCAATTGTCTATCTCATCCTACGCATATTTCTAAGTCATTTGTCCAATGAACATTGTATTTTATTGAATCTCTTCGCGCCCTTGTGACAAATAATAATTATTATTAATAGACGGCGAGGTCAGAATTGCTTACGCCTCGGACAAAATGCTTAGCGATATTTCTTCTGGCTTACATCCCGAGTTCAAATTTCGCCGAGATCGACAAAATAGGTTCAAGTCGAGTATTCTTTTCTGCTCTAGGCACAACGCCCGATATTTTTTGGGAGGGGCCAGTCGATTAGATCGACCTCAGTTCGTAACTGGTACTTAATTTATCGAACCCGAAAGGAGGAAAGGCAAAGTCGACCTCGGCGGAATTTGAACTCAGAACGTAAAGACGGACGAAATATCGCTAAGCATTTCGCCCGGTGTGCTAACGTTTCTTATTTCTTTACTGCCTACAAGAAGCTACATACACAGGGGACAACAAGGACAGACGAGCGGATTAAGTTGATTATATCGACCCCAGTGCGTAACTAGTACTTAATTTATCGACCCCGAAAGGATGAAAGGCAAAGTTGACCTCGACGGAATTTGAACTCAGAACGTAAAGACTGTCTATATTGGAAGTAATTATTTCAGCAAACGAAGGCGAATGAGTTAAAAATACTATAGAAAAAAAAAAGAAAAAAAAAGAGGAAAGAAAATTTCAGAATCTTCACAACAGAGAACATCTTTTTGACACAAAACATTGGTTTCAGATTTTGACACAAGGTCAGTTATTTCATGGGAGGCGATAGGTCGATTACAAGAACCCGGCGCTCAACTGGCACTTATTTTATCGACTTCGAAAGGATCAAAGGCAAAGTTGATCGAGGCGGAATTTCATCTCAGAAAGATGGACGAAATGCCGCCAAGCATTTTGGCCAGAATTCTAACGATTCTGCTAGCTCACTGCTTTACACAAAATATTAATGTTTATAAAATAGAATATTACAGATCTATTTCAGTTGATTTTACCAATCGATTTTGCACACGAGTTAGAGGACCTAATCACGGCGCTCGCCAAAAGGCTGGTATGAAACAAATAATAACGACTCTTAGAAATTTTTATATGTGGAATATTAAGGAAAACAACATATTTGTGTTCTGCCGAAACTATTTTCCCCAATTACATGGAAAGATATGAGGAAAGAAATACAGTAAAAATATACAAAGGCGTAGGCATGGCTGTGAATTTAAGAAATTCGCTTTGCGACCTCGTCGTTTTGGTTTCAGTACCACTGCATGGCTTGCACACCTGAGCAAGCATCATCTATTATAACCCCGAGCAGACCAATGTCTTGTAAATTTGGTACACTGAAACTGTGCGGAAGCCTGTCTTATGTGTGTGTGCGCACTCTTCCCCAGCGCTTCACAACCAGTGTTGGTGCATGTTTATGCTCTCCTTAATTTAGCGGTTCAGCAAAAGACACCTATGTAATAAGTACCAGACTTTCACAAAGTACTAGTGTTGATCTGATTGACTAAAATCCTTCAAGACGATATCCCAGCATGGCCGCAGCCCAATGAGGGAAACATGTAAAAAAAATTTAAAAAAAAGGATAATCGATGAGAACCATTAGAGAACTATTAGTAAGGTTTTTTTTTTGAGAAACATTTTTGAAAAAAGAAAAGTCATTACAAGCTATGCAGTTATTAGAAGGTGAAATTTTCGACAACTCCCTTCCCAAATGATCATTAAAAATGAAGTGAAATTCATTATGAACACCTTCACTTATTAGAAGATTCCTCATATTGATTGCATTCAAAATTATTAAAGACTTTCGTTCAAAGTATTGCACAGCAGCCGCTTTCAACACATTAATTTTCATATTAAAAGCAGGCATTGACAACTTGTGTCAAAGCCAGATTTTGATCGTCCAGTATCCTGTGAATAATCTCATTTTCCGTAATTTCTACCATTCTCTACGCCCATCCGTCCGATTCATGTTATTGTACAGGGAAATTACATCGTTTGTATCCCGCATTTATACAACAGGAAAACCGTTAGAGCGAGTATTGCATTCGTTTACGTACGTTGTATGTAATCTGCCTTAATCCTGACACCGCATGTTCAAAGAAGAAAAGGTTTTAATTAGCTGAATGTATTTGAAAGGAAAACATTTTTTTTTTCCTTATAGAAATAAGTAGCAGTAGAAATAAATTGAGAACTGGTTTAGCTGATGTAGCGAACTATAATGACGAAGAAATAATCTAAATGATTAGTTCTGGTTGAGAAAGGTATAGAAAACAAACCTGCTATTTGTCCAAAGTCAGTTTCTGAAACAATAAGTTTTAGTCTTACAGAATTAAATGCATTAAGTACGTCGGACAAAATGCTTCTTAATTCAAATTTCGCCTTTCATCCTTTCGGGGTCGTGGGGATCGATGTAATCGAATTATCCCCTCCCTAAATTTGTTGGCCTTGTATCAAAATTTGAAACCGTTTCTACAGCGTCAATGCCATCTCTTTAAACGCAAAAGAGATACAAGAATGTACACACATTTTGGGGGAAAATACAATCAATTATCAATTATACTAACCTTACTAAAAAGGTAGACAGTATTTTATCAAGCTTCAGTAAGATGGAAATCGGCAGAAAAAGAAGAAAAAACGAACATTTGCTTTGTAAACATAAATTATGTTTTGTATTAAATTTTACCTCAAGTTTAGAAAGTTTTAATATCTTTAAACACACTTGATACAAAGCGTTTACATGTTTGCTTGGCGTCCTTTAGAAATAGGAGTCAAATCAGCCTCAAGTCATGCTACTTTTGTTTTTCTTTTTGGCAAAAAAAGGACATTGTATAATGTGTCCGATGCCGTGCAGTGAGACAGAAGCCGAAACCTCGTGGTTGTAAAGCGAGATTCTTAACGACAGTGTTATACCTTCCTGAATGCAAAATGTTAAACACCCAATATGCTGCAATGTTCTTCATGGAGAAAAAAACCAAACACCATACTTACCACATTCGAATTGTGAAGCTATCCCTTCGCCTCCATTTTCCTCACATATGTTGCGAACGATCGTCTGCCAGGTTCCATTTCCCGTCACTTGTGGATGGCACGTTGCTTGCCGATCAGGTAACAGGTGTTTGTTTAGCAACATTAAACCTATTTAATTCAGATTGAATTATCTTGATATAATTAGTCCGACGAAGAAAATTATTACTACAGTCGGCTTTTAGTAGACACGGGGAAGATATCACACCTCGCTACGCAAAAGCTAATTAAAAAAACAACAACAAAAAGAAAACACTGATGGATTATGTTATTTTATTTATTTTCTTATTGTTATTTTTAAAACCATGTATCAGAGTTCGAATCACACATCGTTCGTTTAAAATAAAGTTATTAATTTTTAATTAATTTTTTGTATCTTTTACTTGTTTTAGTCATTGAACTGTAGTCATGTTGAGGTACCGCCTTCGTTAAATTACAGGGACGTAAACGAACCAATACCGGTTATCAAGCATTGTGATGGTGGAGAAAACACAAAGACACGTGCACGGGCGCATATGGCTCACGCTTTCCGCCTGCTAAGTTACGGGGACATTTTATCGATCTCTATTGCCGAACCGCTAATTTACGGGGACATTTTATCGTTCTCTGAAGCCGAACCGCTAGATTACGGGGACATTTTATCGATCTCCATTGCCGAACCGCTAGTTACGGGGACATTTTATCGATCTCTATTGCCGAACCGCTAGTTACGGGGACATTTTATCGTTCTCTGAAGCCGAACCGCTATGTTACGGGGACATTTTATCGATTTCTGTTGCCGAACCGCTAACGTAGATGAAGCAGAATGCGCTCCATCTTCGAAACGCCTAGTTTAGAATAAAGGCAGCTGATGAAGGAAAAGTTTCATAAGTGACTCGTCTGTTTTCCTATGTGTTCATTCTGTTGTCTGTAAAAAAGTCCGTTTTCGTGCTTTATGTTCCCGTTCCTTTTCTGACGTCCTGTACCTGGATATGCATCTATATATACATGTAGATGTAGGTATGTACATATAT
>NC_068998.1:10619795-10620705 GCF_001194135.2 Octopus bimaculoides | reverse complement strand
TATATATATATATATATATATATATGTATGTATATCTATCTATCTATCTATCTATCTATCTATCTATCTATCTATCTATCTTCATGTATATGTATGCATATATATAATCTACTACGTTCTTAATAGAATATACCATAACTATATATATGTGTGTTTGTATGTACATATGTAAGTATGTATGTATGTATACGCATACACACACACACACACACACACACATACACACACACATATATATTGTTGTATTTCGGGATGGGCAAATAAACACACGAAAAAAAAAATGGCCATCCCGAAATACAACGATATCTGTTTCAATACACGACTTCACATCAAGAATCTTGCAAGACAAATTCATAAACGTCTTCTTTCAGTTTCCGTCTACCAAATACATTCACAAAGCTTTGGTTGACCCGAGGCTATAGTAGAAGACAGTTGCCCAAAGTGTTCGGAACCATGTGCCTATATGTATATATATATATATAAAAAAATATCGTATATCGATGCCCCATATCTTTGCCCTGCCAGCTTCACACACACTCAGAGATGCACATACACTCTTATACACACATATAAACATACACATATACTATACACCATATACACACCAGTTCTGTCATTTTCTATTCATCTATATACCTACCACCTGTCCACCATATGTATTTATGCCTATTTGCGGAACGTTTGTTGTTTGACCTACAATTTAGTACGAGATAGACTTAACTTGCTTGACCTATTGGGAAAAGAGTTAACTTTTTAGGGGTTTTTTTTGTGTGTTTTGCCACTATTTTATTTATCTAAATCTGAGGGGTCTGTTTGTTTATTTGTCTGTCTTGTTCTTGTCACTCTTCTCTCCCTATACATACATAAATCCACACACACACAGTGTGTGCATATGTATGTATATATATAT
>NC_068998.1:10618356-10619540 GCF_001194135.2 Octopus bimaculoides | reverse complement strand
TGTATGTATGTATGTATGTATATATTTGTGTATGTATGTATGTATGTATATACATACATTAATAATTAAACACCTGCTGCACGTTTTATATTTGTACAAGTGTCCCAAATGCATCAGTATGTCATTATTAATAAATAAATATAAAAATACACTCTACATAATTACGTATTGAATCCTTTTGTTGAATGGTGGTAGTCTTGTTGAATATTTTTCCGGAACCTCAACTATACTGTACACACAAACATAGACACATTATACATACATAAATACATACATACATACATACATACATACATACATACATATATGCATACATATTTATATAATACAAGTACATGTATATATAAGTTTGTTTGTCTGTCCGTATGAATGTATGTTTGTATATTAATGTTTGTCTTTGTTATAATAAAACAAAGAGCATTTTAGTATCAAACTTAAGGATTACACAATACTTTTGGTAGAGTATAAATCTATTATTCGTTACTAAGAATAGTATCGACAGTGACTTCGAAGTTTCGGTCATTTTTTATCTTACCTATCTATTTATTTATCGATGGCTCTATCTATCAAGATATATCATTCACCGTCTGGAGGAATGGCTTCCTTACAAATCGCAGCATTTTAAAGAATAATACGAAAACAGAAAAAGAAGAAGAAGCGAAAAATGGTAATATACAACGAGGAATTGCTGAGTTGTCTCCTTATAGTTGTAATACCACCCGAAACAAGACCTTAATTATTTCAGAGTATTATCACATTGTATTCCCGGCTTTACGTTCTGAGTGCAAATACCGCCGAGATCGACTTTGCCTTTCGTCCTTACGGGATCGATAAAATAAGAATGAGTTGAACCCTAGAGACGATGTCATTGATTTCCACACCTCTCAAGTTTGCTGGCCTTGTGCCAAAATAAGAAAGGATTGTATTGTACTGAATTGTAATGTTCTGTTTTGTTGTCCTTATGTCAAATTAAGAAATTGTATTTGTTTTTTTTCTTAGAATCGTCAGAGAGTCGGATAAAATGCTTATGCGGCATTTTTTACTGTCCTTTACGTTCAGTGTTCAAATACTGTCTTGGCTAACTTTGTATTTTTCCGTCCTTCTAACGTCGATAGAACGACATAGGTTTCGAGAAAGACGTTAATCGAAGTCTTGTACCTTATGGGGCAGGGAAAAAAAATCCC
>NC_068998.1:10617021-10617796 GCF_001194135.2 Octopus bimaculoides | reverse complement strand
TAGAGAGAGAGAGAGAGAGAGAGAGAGAGAGAGCGAGAGAGAGAGAGAGAGAGGGAAACAGAGTCATCTATTATTATATTTAATGTATATACACTATTGATAGGGCAGTTACTGCAGTATTTTTCCTGAGATAACATCACTTATGGACAAGCTGTATGAAAAAAAATACACCGTAAATATAAAAGAGAGACAAGAATTTATTCCACCTGAGATCAGCGAGAGCACCAGATGCATTTCGGCCTTATGGGGCCTTTTCATTGACGCATATTCACAGCCAGCCTCATTCTCAAACGAGAATTCGAAGTCACTGGTATAAGGAAAACAAGGAATAAAACACTCACCGATGTTGCGAATAGCCGCTCGCCTGATTAAAAAAAAATCAGGTATACGCAACTGAGACAGTATTTTATTAAAATAGCGATGTATGTATCATACTTAATGTATACACATTGTCAGTAGGCCAGTTACTGCAATGTTTGTCCATATATGTATGTATGTGTAAATGTATACATGTATGTATATATATATATGTATATATATACAGGCACAGGAGTGGCTGTGTGGTAAGTAGCTTGCTTACCAACCACATGGTTCCGGGTTCATTCCCACTGTGTGGCACCTTGGGCAAGTGTCTTCTACTATAGCCTCGGGCCGACCAAAGCCATGTGAGCGGATTTGGTAGACGAAAACTGAAAGAAGCCCGTTGTATATATGTATATATATTTATGTATGTGTGTATATGTGTTTGTGTATCTGTGTTTGTCCCCCCCCCCCC
>NC_068998.1:10615904-10616894 GCF_001194135.2 Octopus bimaculoides | reverse complement strand
GATGGAATAAGTACTACGCTTTCAAAGAATAAGTCCTGGGGTCAATTTGCTCGACTAAAGGCGTTGCTCCAGCATGGCCGCAGTCAAATGACTGAAACAAGTAAAAGAGTAAAAGAGTATATATGTATGTATATATATATGTGTGTATGTGTATATGTGTGTGCGTGTATGTATGCATGTATGTATGTAGGTGGAGATTTGTATGTTTTGCATTATGTATGTATTCTCATGCATATAGTTGCATATCTAGACATGCTCATGTATACTTAAATGATAAACTTCTGGAAAGTTTTACAGATTTTTACTGTTCCAGTGATGGATTGGATCTGTAGCCTTCGAATTAGCTTTCTCCTTTCTGGTTTTGAGAAGCCTAATTTCTCAAGATTAGTGTTTCATATCCCAGGGCCCCAATAATTACAGGAATAAACCTGAATTTGTAATCTGGATAGAGTAACCGCAGATTTCTCAATAGTTCAGCATAAGTGTTCTCTTTATCACTGATCTTCAGCTTTATGTTAACATTCGCTGGGCAGCTGTTTTCCACAATTGTGCACAGTTTTTCTTTTATATCCCAAATCATTATATCAAGTTTGTTGTGCTTACATTTTATTGAGGTCCTCAAAGGGACATCCCTCCAGCACTCCTTTTTATCATGAGTGGTTATGGCTTCTACCATTTGTGGGCTCTTATTTCTTTGTCCTCGGGGTTATCCTTCCGACGGATTTCATTTTAGAGTGTCCTAGCAACAACATCATGTCTCATCGGTAGATAATACCGTGATGACATTTTCGGACAACTGCTTATGACGTGGGTGATATCTTCAGTGTTGTATGTATGTATGTATGTATGTATGTATGTATGTATGTATGTATGTATGTATGTACGTATGTATTATGTATGTACGTATGTATATACATAATATATATATATATAGATATATATATATATACATATATACAAATATATATATACATGCATACATATATATAT
>NC_068998.1:10610999-10613548 GCF_001194135.2 Octopus bimaculoides | reverse complement strand
ACACACACACACACACACACACACACACACACACACACACACACACACACACACAAACACACAAGTATACGCGTTAACACTCACCAACAGACACAAAGATCCATGCGAAAATCAGTTACAACACGAGAGAAAACAATATTCCGTGAAAGCACCACTAACCTCTCTTTACACGGATTTATTCGAATTATGATGGTTATTATAGCAACGGCATTTCCACATTTGTATCCTCCGGGCCTTTTCGGGTGCTTACCATATTCATTATCGGAATTTCGAACCGACCCCTTGACCATTACTACTAAATCCGAGCTTGCATTTGATGCAAATAGAAACTTGTTTTAAGCTCTCTTTGTCAGCGCTGTAAGAATGATGGATTACTTGTCCCCTGATGAGTAGTTAATGTATCTTGTATCTTTCATCTGCTGTGTATGGGTTGAGTAACAAGACATACTTACATTTGTTTTAGCTGGCAGAATCGTTAGCACACCGGGCAAAATGCTTATCGGTATTTCGTCCTTCTTCATGCTCTGAGTTCAAATTCCGCCGAAGTCGACTTACTTTCATCCTTTCGAGATCGTTAAAATAAGTACCAGTCAAGTACTGGGTCGATGTGATTGACTTATCCCCTCCCACCAAATTTCAGGCCATATGCATATAACAGAAAGGATTATTATTATTATTATTATTATTATTATTATTATTATTATTATTATTATTATTATTATTATTATTCAGTAGCTTTATTTTTTTAACGTGCTTTCACTTCACTACCGAGCGCAGCTCTTTGTGCCTTGCGTATGTGCTGTGGTTTGCTGTGATGCTCTTATGGTTACTGTATTGAAAGTATTTTGCGTATCATTATTATTATTGTTATTATTATTATTATTATAATTATTATTATTATTATTATTATTATTATTATTATTATTATTATTATTATTATTATTATTATTATTATTATTGCGTGCGCAATAATAATAATAAAGAGAGGGAGTGAGTGAGAGAGAACGAAACAAAAGGAAGGAAGGAAGGAAGGAAGGAAAGAAGGAAGGAAGGAAGAAAGGAGTGAGAGAGACAGAGAAAGAAAAGGAGCCTGTCAATATAGTCAATACCAACACTGGTTCTGAAAGTGCATTATAGGATATTGTCTCGCAAGAGGAAAGCTCCGACTGACATACATTTATTTTGTTAAAACCTGATGTATTACTCTTTTGTCACTCTAATTTTCTCAACATCTCCATTATAAACTACATTTTCAGTAATACCAAGGTATTTATAGCTCACATTGTCTGGAACAAGGAGAAAGTAGAGAGGTTATTGGCGTGCGTCTATTCGGCTTGGAAAGTAATATTCCGTCTCCCGTCTATTAAAAGTAAACATCTTCCCTGGCTGAATTCCATCCGCGTATCAGCAGAAAATTTTGTTATTAATGTAAATTTATCCGTTCACCAGTTGAACACGCTGTTGTTGTCGTTAAGTCCATTCGTATAATAAGCTGAATTTGTTGTGGTTAAATCCATCCGTATATCACCTGCTTTGTGAGTGTCTTGGAAAAGAGAAAAGTTTGGGGAGTGAATCTTGACAGCTAAATCGATGAGTGGTGTTTTTCATGCAGTCCGGTGCTCTCTTTGACACCATTGCGGTATATCCAGGGTAGATGGAGCTCTCCAGCCTAGGTAAAGGCCTACGCCTTACTGGTCACCAGAGCTAATTTACCCCACTGAGTCACTGCGGTCAGACCTTCAAGTCTAAAGAGTGAGATCGGATTGTGTGAGAGTAGGGCTCTCACTTTTAAACCACTAAACGAAGGCAGGAAGAAAAACCCAGCAGCGTAGAGGATCGGTTTACACGGACACTCGAGGGCGTGTCAACCTCTTCCTAATGATCATCGGATACGAAGAATCTGTCATCATCATCATCATCGTCGTCATCATCATCATCATCATCGCCATCATCATCATCTCAACTGAATATATTGTTGTTAAATCAACCTAGTGCTCAGAAATGTAACTGAATCATTCTAGTGTAGGCCTTTTAATAATGGGTAAGCCGCATGGCTTAGTGGTTAGGTTAATAAGCGATCGTTGTAAGTTCGATTCCTGGCTGCACGTTGTGTCCTTGAGCAAGACACTTTATATCACATTGCTCCAGTCTACTCACTTGGTAAAAAAAAAGAATTTACCTGCAATTCAAAGGGCCGGTCTTGTTACATTGTCTCATGCTAAATCTCCCCGAGAAATACATTAAGGGTACGCGTGTCTGTGGACTACTCAGCCACTTGCTCGTTCCTTTCACGAGCAGGTTGTTCCATTGATCGGATGAACTGGATACCTTATCTTCGTAACCGACGGAATTGCAGTAATATAGGCCTTTAAATTGTTACTAAAGGCGACGTACATTAAAAATGGTGCTTGATTGGTTTTTAAAAAGTGCTGGCCATGTAATACCATGCGATACTCTAAAAATATTGGCTAGATTCACTGACTTTTAGCCTAGTTTCCTTCCTTTCGAGACGGTTTGATCAAATTACAGTTTCTGCGAAAGTTAGAATC
>NC_068998.1:10608227-10610619 GCF_001194135.2 Octopus bimaculoides | reverse complement strand
GTAAACGTTTTACATTAGGTGTAAACGTTTTACTTCATTTTCTAGTATGAAGATGATAAAAAAAAAAATAGGTGTTTGTGAGCCTTTCAGATAGTAAAAGAAATAGAGTTATTTTCTTTTTACCAAAAGCAACAGTCTAGTAGCCGTTAGAGAGGAATAGAGTTAAAGACCTTTTTATAATGAAAACGCAGTTCTTGCAGAGTTACTGTGGCGTGTTTTAAAGCGGAGACAGCGAAGCTTTATTAATTAAACGTTATTCAACCCATCCTCAGACTGTATTGTTTCCACCTGTTTATTCATAAATTATTACATTGTTAGACACGCAATGATCTCGGAGAAATTGGTTTAAACAGCTCCTGGAAATCTGATACATAATGTTTAAACAAACGTATTGGCCTATAGTTTTTTCCCCCTAGAGGGCGCCTTCATTCTTGGCAACAAAATTTTGTCCGTGTAATAGTAAACTAGTTTAGTGTATCAGTTTCATCTTCAATAGTTTTTGTCAGTCTCCTGTATAAGGTTAACATTTTTTGTATTCGTATATTCGGAACTGTTCTATTATTCTGGTTTCTTTCAGGTTTAGTGAAAATTTTAAGGTGGGTACGATGACGACTTCCACATTTATTCTTAATACGTTGTGGTAGATTCGAACATGAATATGCTAATTGCTTTTGTGATTCGAGACAGGGAAACAACTCTTTTACAACGATGTGTTCATAACATACTTATTTGCGTAAGCTATATTCTTGATGACTTACCTTTATAATTCGTTCAGTATTTCTTTCTCCTGGTTGCATTCAGTTATATTACAATATGGCCGGATTCTTTCTTTTTAGTCCACCTATTAGACCAATATAATTGAAAAATCTTATTTTACTGAGATGGTTCCTTTCAATTCTTTGGGAAACATTCCTATTTAAGTCTTCTTTGAATCCAGTAGTTTTGTGGGTTGTATGAGAGGTCGTCAAGAAGGGAGTGCATCCCGAAGAGTTCACTGCCGACACGTTAGATGTTCTCTTCGCTTTTCAACACTAGATTTATATATTTATTTTTTCCTGCAGCTGTTTAGCAGATACAGTCTGAGAGATACTGTACTACATTCGTAGGCTGTCTGCACTGTTCTCAACCTTCTACTTCTTTCATCTCTTCTTAAGTAGAGCTTGTCGATATCACTGCTTCTGTTGAAGCTTGTGGTTGATGTATCTTGCAGGCGTTAATGTACACGGAATGGATTCTTCTACATATCGTCAAGTATATACTAAAGATAATATATCGTGGAAAGAGACAATATTGTGGTTAAAAATGTCTTCTCTGCAGTCGCTTTTGGTAACGGAGTCTTATGTTCAAGTCCTTGAATTCATGTCTCAGGGTTGGTAATTCTCCTTCGAGATTTTGGTCTTTAGAACCATTGTACATTTTTTGAACAGTTGTTTTTTTTTTCATAAATCAGCGCAGCCCTAATAAAACAGAATAATATATAAAAGCGTTTCAGCCGTGACCGTCCCATATGTTTTCTTTTTCAAACAAGATGTATGTAGAACAATATATCATTCGTTCTCTTTTCTTTTACGAGATAAAAATTTGCTTTGAGTATTTTGAGGAATGTTTTGGATGTTCTGTCTAGGAGTTGAATGAACACGTAAAATCTCATTATACTGCATATAAATGTAAGATTCTACAGAAAATATTTTCTCCCAGTTGTATTCTTTGGCAAGTATCGAATAATTTTGTTATCGCGTTTATTACAGATATTTCTTTTGATCTTGTTTCAGACTAATAGTGACTGTATACTAACGAGCGTTGATTGATCAGTTTACACACACACACACACACACACACACACACACACACACACACACACACACACACACACACACACACACACACACACACACACACACACACAAACACATATGCATTTATATATATATAGATATAGAGATAGATAGATAGATAGATATAGATATAGATATAGATATACACATGTATATATGTGTTTGTGCGCATGAATGTGTGTGTATATATAGATATATGTATGTATGTATGTATGTATTAGCACATACAGTCAGTAACAACTCAAAGCAAGCATTGGGTATTAGTAAATTCTGAACAGAAGGTCTTACCACTAAGAGCCAATACTGCAACATATTTAGTTAGACGCGCGCGCACTCAAACACACACACAAACATACACACACACACACACACATCGTCATGTATACATATCATCGAAAGTAATTTGACCAAATTTTGAGTCTATTGTAGCTATATACGCGTATCAATAAACACAAATATTATCTTGCATACAATATGGTAGACATACATATTATGATACAGTTGCGTGAGTATATATATATATATATATATATATATATATATATATATATATATAT
>NC_068998.1:10604720-10607871 GCF_001194135.2 Octopus bimaculoides | reverse complement strand
ATATATATATATATATACGTTTATAATGTTCTTTATTACTATACTCACATGAAATATAATGCCTCTTAAACCAGGTTCAATAATTAAAGGCGAACACACACTCAGCGGGATGTTCGCCCAGTAATGACACTTTCACTCCGTAATGACAGTTAACGGAGGCAGTTTAATTTATTTCGGCATTTCAGCTGTATTTTATGTACTACGGAACTAAACACACGACCTGTGTGGTTGATAGCGTTACGCGTTAATATACACATTAAACTTGAAAGACAGTGGATATCGAAATATGACCAGTTGGAGAATCGTACATCGAATATTATGTTTTACATTGCACTTTGTATAATGAGTTGGAAACTCTTTTTATTTTTATATTTACTAATTAATATTTATAGCTTCAGATTGAGCAGGCACTCTCTTTCTACACTGCCTACAATTCAATTGTATGTATGTATGTATGTATGTATGTATTATGCATGCGTGTGTGTGAGTGTGTGTGTATGTATGTATGTATGCTTGTATGTATATATGTATATATGTATGTATGTATGTATGTATGTGTGTATGTTCTCTTTCCCTTTTTAATTTAGAGTTAATTTTGACCGGCCACTTACTTGGTTGCAAAGTTGTGAAGGAAAGCATCTTTTATTTGTTTTCATCATCTTTTAAATCTTAAAAAGCTCTTAACGTACATACATATATATATGTATATATGTGTCTAATATACAGGGACGTGTATAGGGAGGGGCTCCTGTTTCTTTGTAATATAAATTTTCTATTTAAAGTTCAGAAACACGCTTTAATAGAATCCATTGTTACTAGCATTTGTTTTCTTCAGCAACTGGTTCTAAAGCAATATGCAAAAATACTCGACATGATTCAGTCATCGATGTGCAATTACTAAGATTGATATTTTTTTACAAAACTAATAAATGATTTAATAACATAACATTTACATTTTTAACATGAAACTGATATTTAAAAGCAATTCAATTTTCATTAAAAACCAATATAAAAATATTCTTGTTATTTATTATCAAATGACGCAGTATTTCTTCTCAAGTAGATTTGTGATAGATTATTCTGCCCAGGCTTTGTGTCTATGTAACAAAATCATGTTATCATACAAAGGAGAAGAATGTAAGAATTTGTCTTTCATGTCTTTTGTGAATAACAAAACAAATCAATCTCTGAAATACGTGTACTGTAACCAGTTTGAATAGATTTATCATTTTTACAAGAAATCAGTGTTTCCACCTAAATGAGACTACAATGTGTTAATGTATTTTCCCCTTGGAAATAAAGGAAACAATATTGCTTCCTCGACATTATCATTACCTCGGAATACATTTAATCCGTTGAGAACAAACTGTATGTCTGACAAATGGAACAAGAACTGGCCATAAGGTCAAACGTGTATCACAATTGTATGAAGAGTTGGGAAACTGAGAGAGAAAAAAAAAGAAGAAAAATGAATGGTTGAAATATTATTAGAAGCGTCTTGAAATTGATTGATATTTATGCTAATTTACAAGACGTCATTTATTATACTTGCTATTTTAACACGGTTTTCTATTTAATTTCCCTCTTCCATAGTGAAGTTTATCAACAGATAGAAGGACGAATGCTTAAGCAGTGTACGAATTTAGACTGAAGGGTTATATGAAAAAGAAATATGGAAGCGCATGATGTAGAGAAGATCTAGAGAGAACGGTTCAGTAGCGTAACTAGAGGATTAGGGTTAGGGTTAGTGTTAGGGTTAGGGATGATCCTTGGGTTTCCTCCCTACCGCGAAAAACGCAACACAATACATATATAAAGCGCTGCCCTTCTAAATATCTCCCATGGATGACCGCTTCTTATCACACACCTTTAGCTACGCTATATGGTAGCCGTATCTTTGAAGGAAATGGGTTACAAATAGAAAACATGAGGGCTTAGAAATATGGTAGAGCTGCTAATATAAGTAGAGTGTACATGGATCTTCAATCAAGGACTCTTCACGAGGAAAAACGTTAATATCTTTGGAACCAATAACAGCGGCAAACGTATAGTGCTCTTCTTTTACGAAGCTCAAGTTAGTTAAATACAAATTGCAGAACTAGAGTTGAGAAGAGAGACTCTCTGATTTCCCCTCCGTTGTATGAATTATATATGAACTCCTAAAAATTTATGCAGCTTTACCAATAACACCAGAAACTGAGAAGTTCTTCTTTTCCAAACTTGAGTCAATTAAGTATAAACAGCAGGGGCAGTAATGAGAAGAGACTCTCCGATCTTATGCTGCCCAGCAATGAGACTAATGTTTTCGTTGTTAATGAAGAAACGATACACATTTTCAAGTACATAGTCAACAGAAGAACATTGTCGGATTTTATTAAACTATGTTGGCTTTCTTATTCTTCACAATTCATTTCATTGTAGAGGAATAAGAATAAAAAAATTGATTTTCTGTTTTCCTGATAAGAGTCAATATTTTATAGTGGTTACTTAAAAAGCGTGATCATCATATTAAACAGCCTACAGTATATTTCTATAAATCTTCAATTTATAGTTTCATATTATTCCATATTTAAATGCATATAGAACAGAATGCTATAATTTATATGATGAGCAACGTAAAAGTCAACACAAGTAAAATTAAATACGTCAATATTCAATATCTTCATACACTTGGAAAATTTTGCAATAAAAGCTTATAAATTTTTTACAAGTTTTCAGTTATATATCATTTATATATAAAATATATTAAATATATTATTAGTTTTATATTTAAAAAAATAATACGTTGAATTTAATAGAATTTAAGATTATTTACCACATACAATCAGAACATGTTAACATGTTCTATGACATCTATCTATCTATCTATCTATCTATCTATCTATCTATCTATCTATCTATCTATCTATCTATCTATCTATCTATCTATCTATCAATGTACATACACACACACACGCACAACCACACACGCATGTATGTATTTATGTGTATTTCCAATCACATGGTTCCGGATTCAGTCCCACTGCGTGACACTTTGGGTAAGTGTCTTTTACTATAGCACCGGGCCAACCAAGGCCTTTGTGAGTGGATTTGGTAGACAGAAATTGAGGAAGCCTGTCGTGTATATATATATATATATATATATATATAT
>NC_068998.1:10602026-10602479 GCF_001194135.2 Octopus bimaculoides | reverse complement strand
TATATGTATGAATGTTTATATGTATGTATGTATGTATGTATGTATGTATGTATGTATGTATGTATGTATGTTTATATGTATGTATGTTTATATGTATGTATGTATGTATGTATGTATGTATGTATGTATGTATGTTGGAAGGTAGGTAGTTATTCAGTTATGTATTTATGTGCATATGTTTGAATGCATTTAATTCCTTTATGTGTCTAGATATGTATGCGTGTATATATATATATGTGTATGTATGTGTGTGTGTGTGTGTGTGCGTGTGTGTGTGCATATATGTACACACACACACACACACACATATATATATATATACATATATGTATAATGTATGGGATTACGAATATGTAAGCATACACACGCATCTAGTCCTAAATACAGATACATAGAGAGATGAATATACACACACACACACACACACACACACACACACACACACACACACAC
>NC_068998.1:10601407-10602016 GCF_001194135.2 Octopus bimaculoides | reverse complement strand
CACACACACACACACACACACACACACACATATATATATATATATAGAGAGAGAGTGATGCGCGCGTGTGTGTGTGTATGTGTGGATATGAGTGTCTTCTTGATAACACATGTCATTAGGAACTCAATACCTCTACACATACACATGCAAACGCACGCGCACGCCCATACATACCTGCGAACGGTAGGTATAACACCAATCGACTATACATAGCTATGTATACAATTATGCGCGTGCGTTCATATGTCTGTGCGTATATGTTTCAGAACATATATTACTTATTTCGACATAAACACAACATTCAAGTACATACATACATACATACATACATACATACAAAGACCTCGAACTCACAAGAGTAAACAAGAAACAGAGACAGGCAGAAACAAGGAAAATGCCCCTTGTATTTGAATACTATGCAAATATTCTTTTAAAAAACTTATGTTTTAATTTTTCCAAAATTTAATTGTTTTCCATACTTACAGTTGAAAAAGTCTCAATGACTGAAATATCTTTTATAAAATTATTTTAGCATTTTCTACCTTGACTTTTTTTTCCATATATATCAACACGTGTGTTCCTTTTCAACCTTCTACATATATATTTGTA
>NC_068998.1:10600187-10601199 GCF_001194135.2 Octopus bimaculoides | reverse complement strand
TATATATATATAATTACTTGGGAGGGGGCGATTTGTTCCACTGAAATCCTTCAAGGCGATGCTATAGCATGGCCGTAGTCCAATGACTAAAGCAAGTTAAATATAAAAGATAAATCATTTGGTGTATTCTAAACATGTTTCTGCAAGCCATGGCCGTGACAAATTGTCTAGAATATACCAACTTACAATATGTAAAGCGAGGAAAATGTCCTCAAGTCATCATTATAATATTCTTTTATTCCAGTTTTAAAGAAATTTGCAATTCACTTATTCCTTCAATTCATTCAAAACTTCATTGATTCAATCATTCATTCATTCATTCGTTTATTTATTCATTCATTCATTTAAGTATTATGTTATTTAGTTATTCAAACGTAGTTTATTCTACCATTCTGTCGTTCTGTTTGTTACTCTGTTATAATAACGCTATTCCATTCGTCCAATTTGTTTATTATTCTTTACTCACTTTTAGCTGGTTCATTCATCTGTTTTCACTGAAGCCACTATGTTCTGAAATTGTACGCTCACCTTACATATGGCAGTCAATTAGATTAGTAGACGAATAAACGAATAAAGAGTCTATTATAGATATAAATACACGCACACACACACATACATGTGATTCAGGCATGCACACTGTATGTGTATGTGTGTAGTATACTTGTATGTATGTATGTACGCATTTATGTATGTATGTATGTATGTATGTATGTATGCATGTATGCATGCATTTTTGCATGTATGTTACTATCTATCTATATGACTATCTATCTATATACCTAGTTATCTGTCTGTCTTTCTCTCTATATGCATATGTTCACACGTATGCACGTATATACATACTCACATATATACATCCATCCATCCATCCATCCGTCCATCGAAACATACATACATACATACATACATACATGGAAGTACAAATAGTTATCTCCTTATTTCTTTCTGTGTTCCTTTCTGTGGAAGAGCGTAGACTCGAAACGTTAAAGACATTCTCTATTCCCGAGCGTTT
>NC_068998.1:10598803-10599511 GCF_001194135.2 Octopus bimaculoides | reverse complement strand
TTACTTGTTTGAGCCATTTGATTGCGTCCATGCTGGAACACCGCATTTAGTCGAACAAATCGACCCCAGGACTTATTCTTTGTAAGCCTAGTACTTCTTATATCGACTGATTTTGCCGAACCGCTATGTTACGAGGACGTAAACACACCAATATCGGTTTGTCAAGCGATGGTGGGGGGGGGGACAAACACAGACGCACAAATACATATATATGTATATATTTACGACGGGCTTCTTACAGTTTCCGTCTACCAAATCCACTCACAAGGATTTGGTCGGCCCGAGGGTATAGTACAAGACTCTTGCCCAAGGTGCCACGCAGTGGGACTGAACACAGAACCAAGTGGTTGGGAAGCAAGCTTCTAACCACTCTGCCAACTTGCCGCCATAAGATACACTCACACACACACGTGCAACCACCCATATATGTATGTGTATGCATATGCGTGTGCATACATATACACAACATGTGTGTATGTATATGTGTGTGTATAAATACATACATACATACATACATACATACAGGCATGGCTGTGTGGCAAGACGTTTGCTTCCCAATTACATGGTTTCGGGTTCAGTCCCACTGTGTGCCACCTTGTACAAGTGTCTACTACTATACCCAAGGGCTGGCCAAAGCCTTGTGAGTGGATTTGATAGACGGAAACTGAAAGAAGCCCGTCGCATATCTGTATATATATATATATATAT
>NC_068998.1:10597203-10597823 GCF_001194135.2 Octopus bimaculoides | reverse complement strand
TTGTTCTTCTTCTTCCAAATGGCTATTTCTCTGCCCCCCCTCCCCACCTCCAATAAAGATCAAGTCCGATGCACTGTACCACCACATCACGAACACAACTGCAATTTTGCCACCTACAACCACCACACCCCCGCAATGAAATATCACAAACTCAGATAAACACCTCCCACAGCCCCCCTCTCTCTCTTTCTCACCCTTTCTCTCTCTCTCTCTCACTCTCAGACACTCTCTGACAAGCCCCATCCCCTTATAATCGTCGTGGTATCAGTCATTTTTTCATGATATTGGTATATTTTGCTTATTCTACTCAAAAGTTTTCTCTAAAGCCGTCCATATGGGACAGAAGAGACAGGTTGGTGAAATATATAGATATATACATATATATGTTGATTTATTATTATTCTGTACGAAGAATTGATGCACGAGAAAATATCTGTGATTTTGTGTACCTTTATGTTCTCCATGTGTGTATGTTTGATTAGATTTTTTTTTCTATTTCTTTTGTTTTTGTTTTATTTTAATTTTCCTATACATTACTATATTACTTTGTTAAATGCATGTTAATATACAAATATACAGTGTGTATATATATATATATATATATATATATATATATATAT
>NC_068998.1:10590730-10594099 GCF_001194135.2 Octopus bimaculoides | reverse complement strand
CTCGTGAAATTAACGTGCAAGTGGCTGAGCACTCCACAGACACGTGTACCCTTAACGTAGTTCTCGGGGGATATTCAGCGTGACACAGTGTGACAAGGCTGACCCTTTGAATTACAGGCACAACAGAAACAGGAAGTAAGAGTGAGAGAAAGTTGTGGTGAAAGAGTACAGCAGGGTTCGCCACCATCCCCTGCCGGAGCCTCGTGGAGCTTTAGGTGTTTTCGCTCAATAAACACTCACAACGCCCGGTCTGGGAATCGAAACCGCGATCCTATGACCGCGAGTCCATTGGGCCATTGCGCCTCCACGCACTGCCCTGTAACAGTAGCAAAAAAAGAAGAAAAAAACAAAACAAATCATTATTATTATTTAGGGGTTGAGCGATGTAACCGGCTGGACATCAACTCTGGTCATCTATGGACAGAAAGAATGACGACGACCTCGGGGAGATTATTCTGGACCTCGAATATATTAAATTGAGTTTTATCTTTCTAGGTTAACTTTCAGGCCAAGGACTATGAATAACTTCTAGAAATCCTTGTTCTTGATATGAAATAGGGTTGGAAGCATTGCAGCTTTATATTTATCTTTGATATGGGTTCGATTTGATTGTCTAATGCGTGCCTTTAAAAATCAGCAAGAACTTTCAGGACAACCCAATAGAAACAATATGATCATAAACTTCATTGATCGGATCAACTGGAACCCACATTTTCGTAACCGACGGAGTGCCACGATATTTTAGTGTAACATCAGTTTGTCGTTGTAGAATATACCCAATGTGAGTTGAGTTGTCACTTTGTTGGCTGGGCATTGTATTTCTTATGTGTTGCGAGTGCTATACGCTATACGTGATTTCGTCAGGTTCTGATTGCATTAAGTATGTGCTGTGTGAGTTGCGTTAAAATTATTGGATGGCAATGGTGTAAAATATAACATGTGTGAATTGTCGACGATATGTTGAATGTGTTATGGTATTGAGTGCTGGTTACGTAAGAAACGTTGTCGATTAGCAGAGCCGTTAGAGCGTCAGATAGAAAGCTTTGCGGTAATCGTTCTAGCTCTCTGCTCTCTGAGTTTGCCTCTCACCTAGGCCAACTTTTCTTTTCATCCTTTCGAAGGAGATAAATAAAATACCAACCAAAACCTGGAGTTGATTAATCCCCCTCTTTCTCTTACTATATCTATCTATCTATCTATCTATCTATCTATCTATCTATCTATGTATCTATCTATCTATCTCTCTATCTCTCTATCTATCTATCTATCTATCTTCGTGGGAAGAGCCATTTTAACGATGCGTCCTGCCTTAACTCTTCGAAACGCCGTTGTTTTAATGGTGGCAGCTGATGAAGGATATGTTCTCTATGTGGCCTGCTTGTTTGTTGTACCTTGTTTATTATTTTGTCCATGTTCTTTTGCAATGTCATGTACCCAGATATGTATCTATATGTACATCTAGATGAAGGTACGTACATACATGTATATATATATATATGCATATACTCATATATTGTTTATATATATATACATCTAACACATTTTCTCCCTGGTAGAAATCGGTTGTGTTCAGACCTGCAGAACGATACCCCCTGCAACGTTTTAAATGCCAATGATACGCTGTTATGTCCTACTAGCACTGACTTACGACATCATTAGGCGCTGATGGTGATAACAAGCCATCACCATCACCATCGCCATCGTCATTCGCCATAACAAGCATATGTCAGAATATGTGTTGCCATTTTTTATACGGTGGCAATTTCGTAAATTGACGTTGAGTGAGTTTGCAGAAAGTGTTCAACATAAATTTTGCTATTGAGCTGAAAGTGCCTTCTGTGGAATGCGAAGGGTGACTGGCAGGGCTTCATGTGTTTAGCATGTAGGAGAAAAAAAATCCCTTATATTTTTCATCTTCATGTAGTTAACGTGGGAGTTTTGTTGTCGCAACTTGTGTATTTGTATATGTATGCATGTATATAATTATTTATGAATGTAATATTATTCTTTTATTCTTTTACTTGTTTCAATCATTAGACTGCGGCCAAGGTGGGGCATCGCCTTGAATAATTTTAGTCGAATGAATCGACCCAAGTACTTAATCTATCGGTCTATTTTGCCGAACCGCAAAGTTACGTGGACGTAAACTCACCAACGCTGGTTGTCAAGCGATGGTTGTCGGGGGTAAGCACACATGTATGCGCGCGCGCGTGTGTGTATATTTATATATATATATGTGTACAGGGCAGGCTTCTTTGAGTTTCTGTCTACCAAATCCACTCACAAGGCTTTGGTTGGCCCGTGGATATAGAACAAGGTACTTACCCGAAGTGCCATGATAACACTTCAATTCAGTTAAGATCAGAAGCCATGAGAGCCACTGCCTGGTATTGCATCCGGGCATATATTATTATTATTATTATTATTATTATTATTATTATTATTATTATTGTTATTATTATTATTGTTGTTGTTGTTGTTGTTGTTGTTGTTGTTTTTACTTTAACTGCTTCTTTCCATTTCAACATCTAAACACTTTCATTGTTTCTCGATTTCTTTCTGGGCTACAGTTTTGTAAGAAGAAACGCGATGTCTGCCAGAGTACAGAGATTCTCGTTTCCGTCTCTGGTCATTATATCTGGCCAGTTTGCCTCGATCTCCTCAGTCTCACTAAGTATGTCACAAAGAGTTGTGACATACGACCATACATGTATCACCGTGTTTGGTACATGTTGACACGGATGCAGCGTGGGAGAAATGTGAAGAGATTTGCTTCACAACCACATGGTCTCGCTTTCGATTCCATGAATGTGTCTTTTACTTTAACCCCGACTTAACCCACATCATCTGAATGAAATTTGGTGGGTAAAAACTGTACGGAAGCTCATCGGATGGATTGTACCCGTAATTCAAAGGTAGGTGCGGCCTTGTCATACACTGTGTCACACTGATTCTGCTTGAAGATTACATCAAAAGTTAGACAAGTCTTTGGATTGCTCAGAAACTTGCACCTTAATCCAACGTGCAAGAAGCTCAGTTGATCGTACAATTGGACATTCATCGTCGAAACTGACGGATATCCGTTTTGTGCTTACGTGCTCTTGCCAAAGTCTTGGCGTTTTGCCCACTGGACGTACAAAGCTGACACCTCCATTGTGTATTTAGACATATTGTGACTTCGTTATAACTAAGCAGGCAGAAGCGATGCGGTCAGCTGATTCATTGTGCAGACTACATAGACATAGCCTGTACTTGATACTCAGTGTTTTATTATTTCGCTCTTACACATAACCACGCGTGCACTCGCATATTATGTATGTACGTATGTATGTATGTATGTATACACCCACACACACATACACATATATA
>NC_068998.1:10589291-10590149 GCF_001194135.2 Octopus bimaculoides | reverse complement strand
TATATATATATATATATATATATATATATGAATATGAATATGTATATATGTGTTTGTGTGTGTGTCTGTGTGTGTGATTGTCCCCACCACCATTTAACGATCAGTGTTGGTTTAAGTCTCTGTAACATAGCGGTGCGGCAAAAAACAACGATAGAATAGGTACCAGGCTTTAAAAAAAAAATAGCTACTGAGATCGATTCGTTCAAATAAAACGCTGTAAGGCGGTGCTCCAGCATGACCAGAGTTCAATGACTGAAACAAATAGAACCTGAACTAAGACATATATATATATAATCCAACATGGCTTTGTGTCTATCTTAAATCAACATGGCGCTTTGTGCCTCTCTAAAAACAGGGTTTTGTACTTATCTTAAAGACAACGGAAAACCCCCAAAGAAGATATGCCAAACGACCCTCATGCCAATGCTTATCTATGACAAAGGAATGGCGTGGGATTGATAACCCATGAATGTGTACAGAAAAGGCCCAAAATTTTGGGGGCAGGGTAAGTCGATTAGATTGACCCCAGTACACAACTGGTACTTAATTTATCGACCCCGAAAAGATGAAAGGCAAGGTCGACCTCGGCGGAGTTCGAACCCAGAGCATAAAGGCGGATGAAATACGGCTAAGCATTTCACCTGGCGTGCTAACGATTCTGCCAGCTTGCAACATTATAACATCTCAATATTGTTTTTATATAATCTGTGTAATTCATGTGTAATACAGATACAGTATGTTACTACTTACAACATATTGAATTCTCGTAATATATTGCCTACTTTGGTAATTCAGTTAAATACATACCCCAGTTAATTACATATAAAAATCAATATATGATGCTATTCAATTTAGGGA
>NC_068998.1:10586278-10588952 GCF_001194135.2 Octopus bimaculoides | reverse complement strand
GGGGGGGGGGGAGGAAATTTGGCTGCTATTTCAAGCAGATTGAACAACTGCGTTGTGGCTCGCTCGTTAACTTGTTTTTATCACTATTACGTCACACAATAATGAAGCAGTAAAATCAATCAAGTTGGCCTAATATCAAAAATTAATTGTATTCCTCTTCTTGTTATTTTTGCTGTTATTGTTATTGTGGTTGTTGTTTTCTCATCGCTAATTTCTCCAGTGCAGTGGATGAGCAGAATCGGTAGAGCGTCGTGAAAACCGTCTTACGTCTTGAATTGAAATTCTGTCAAGGTTGTCGTTGCCTTTCATACTTCCAGGGGTCGGGGGTTAATAAAATAAAGTACCGGTTCGCATATTGAGGTCCATGTAATCGAAGGCTCAATCCACCAAAATATATGATTATATACCTGTCTAAAATAATCTGGGAATCTTGTGCTTATCGTAAATTAATACAAGATCTTGTTTGTTGTTGGTACTCCGTCGCTTACGACGTCGAGGGTTCCAGTTGATCCGATCAACGGAACAGCCTGCTCGTGAAATTAACGTGCAAGTGGCTGAGCACTCCACAGACACCATGTACCCTTAACGTAGTTCTCGAGGATATTCAGCGTGACACAGTGTGACAAGGCTGACCCTTTGAATTACAGGCACAACAGAAACAGGAAGTAAGAGTGAGAGAAAGTTGTGATGAAAGAGTACAGCAGGGTTCGCCACCATCCCCTGCCGGAGCCTCGTGGGGCTTTAGGTGTTTTCGCTCAATAAACACTCACAGCGCCCTGTCTGGGAATCGAAACCGCGATCCTATGACCGCGAGTCCGCTGCTCTAACCACTGGGCCATTGCGCCTCCACACAAGATCTTGTACCCATTTTAAATCAACATGGGGGTCTTGCGCTTATACTAAGTCAACGTAGGGGTTTTGTATTCATTTTAAATTAATGTTATTTCTACCATGCTGGTAGATTGGCTGAACCGCTAGAGTACGAAAGAAAATCAATTGCAGTATGTTTCTCCGGCCCATTCCGTTCTGAATTCAAATACCGCTAGAGCGGGATTTCATTAATTTTTTTTTCTTTTAATTTTCGGAATTGATAAAATAAAGTACCAGTGAAATTCCGAGAGGGAGAGAGGGAGGGAGGGAAGTAGATGAACAGGAGAACCAGGGTGAGGTTACTTACATCAGCTGTAGTTATTCTTTACACGTAATTTGTGGCTTGGTGCCAGACTTAGAAATCAATAATATTAAGGTGTTTATGAAAAGAAAACTAAACATTATCTCACATTAGGTGGTTGTTTTTGATGATGAGCCAAATATAATAAATAATACTTGCTTTTAACTTAGGCACAGGGCCAGGAATTTGGGGGTGAAGAAGTTCGTCAATTAAGTCTCGACCTCAGTACTTGGTTGGTATTTTATCTTCACAACTCCGGAAAGATGAACAGCTACGCTGACCTCGACGGAAATTAAATGCTGAAAGTAAAAACAAAAGACGGAACAATTACATAAAGATTCAGAACAAACAGACTTTGGTAGGATTTGATCTCAGAACCTGAAGATCCGAAACAAATATTGCAGTGATTACCAAATCTTTTTTTAGGCTGCCGCTCCCTTGATACCAAGGTCTCGTTCTTAGTGTCACCCCATCACTCACCACCACAAGCATATACCACTTTCTACAGTAAATTCAAATCAACCGTATTTCATAAATAAATCGTAATCTAATTAACCCATTATTTGGGGTTGTTTATTTTTACATCCATTACCCCATTTGGCCACCCCATTATTGCCCCACTTTACTTCAACGCAGCCCTTGGATTTTTCCACCGCCCCCAAGGAGGCAGTGCCGTCCACTTTGGGAATCACTGAAATACCGCGTGGTTCGATGGTCTAAGGATTCCGTCAACCCAGCGAAATTAATTGTTACGAATATTAACACAAAACCAGAAAATTTTGAGTCAGCTGAGGAGAGGAGTCAGTACTTAAATGGTCATTTATTTTACCGATCCCAAAATAAAATAAAACAAAGATGCCTTCAGTGGGATTCG
Organism: Octopus bimaculoides; assembly: GCF_001194135.2. Taxonomy (NCBI): domain Eukaryota; kingdom Metazoa; phylum Mollusca; class Cephalopoda; order Octopoda; family Octopodidae; genus Octopus; species Octopus bimaculoides. Next base: position 10,586,907 of record NC_068998.1, on the reverse strand, counting down.
AATACAGAACGCACTGAGTCGATAGAAATACTGCGAAGGAATTGTCCGACGACACTCCAACAATTCTGAGCCTAGTTCTCCGCTCCGACTTCCACCCGTATTGAGAATTTGTGTTTATGAGAGAAATAAATATTTCATGACGTTAATGAAGCTTAATTAAGTGTTCCATCTGTTGATAATTCTCTAATTCAGTTGTGTATGTGTGTCTGTGTGTGAGTGTGTGTGTGTGTGTGAGAGAAAGAGAGAGAGAGAGAGGGAGAGAGTTTGTAGGCAGGTGCATGTGTGTGGTGGGTGTAGGTGGGCGTTTTCTATGTGGAAGAGAAGAGAAGAGAGAGAGAGAGAGAGAGAGAGAGAGAGAGAGAAGGAGGGAGGAAATGAGAGTACATGTGTCTCTGTTTTTGTGTGTTCGTTTGTAATCAAGTACGTGGGAGTCATCAAATGCGTATGTTTTTGTATGTATGTATACGTGTATGTACACATATCTGTATGTATGTATGTATGTATGTATACAGATAGCTAGCTAGCTAGCTAGATAGATAGATAGTGTAAATATGTGTGCGGAGGTAGCCATAGGTACATACATATATATATAGACATACATATCTAGTGTGTGTATATATATATATATA
>NC_068998.1:10584357-10584956 GCF_001194135.2 Octopus bimaculoides | reverse complement strand
TATATATACATACACATATATATATATATATACATATATATATATATATATATACACACACACAGCAAACATATACATATGCATACATATTATGTACATACATATTTAATCGTGCATTGTTGTACGCTACGAGATGAATTAGGGAACTAATCTCAATTCTTGTTCGGAACTACTTCCCTTAATTGTCGAAGCAATTAATTATTCTGTGGAACCAGGTATGAACAAGAACTTCAGAGACCTCGATTTGTTGGGTTCTTGAAATAAATGGATTTCGTCATCGGTTTGAGGATATTACTTTTAATGAACGAAGTTCCAAGTGAACAGGTTCCCCTCCTCTTCACTACCCTTTCACTGTACGTGCCTATATACATACATGCATGCATACATACATACATACATGCATACATACATGCATACATACATGCAAGCATGCGTACATACATACATATATGAGCATGTCTAGATATGCAACTATATGCATGAGAATACATACACAAAGGAAAACATACAAACCTGCATATATATACATAAAAACATACATACGCACATACATAGATGCATACATACATACATACATACATACATACATACATACATAC
>NC_068998.1:10580006-10584124 GCF_001194135.2 Octopus bimaculoides | reverse complement strand
ACGCATACATACAAATACCCTGTTGCTGATGTTGAAATCCCAATGAAGAAGCTTTGAATCTAGGTTAGAAACCGGCTCTTTCTATATTGGCAAAAAATCTTGAAATAAAACTGAACAATGACATACACATACATACATACACGCATACATACAAATACCCTGTTGTTGATGTTGAAATCCCAATGAAGAAGCTTTGAATCTAGGTTAGAAACCGGCTCTTTCTCTATTGGCAAGAAATCTTGAAATAAAACTGAACAATGACATACACATACATACATACACGCATACATGCATGCATACATACATACACATGCATACATACATGCATACAAATAAAATTACGTATGTACAAACATGAATACATAGATACGTACGCAGAGATACGTAAGTACATACATGCATTTGATACATACATTCACATATACGTAAGAACATACAACAGACTTACATACGTATATTCTTACAAGCATACATTTATATTTAAGTTCATATATGAATACATGCATATATAAATACATTCATATGTTCGTACATGCATATATATATATATAATACCGATGGGCTTGGTAAAAATTATTAATTATTAATTGATTTATTAATTAATAAATTGATAATCCTTTACCCTTTTAATTTATATATATATATATATACATGCATACCTACTTATATTTGTATACACATGCACACATACATGTATGCAAACAAAATTGCTAGTAGCAAGCTCGCCACGCATGCAAGAATCCAGGAGTTCCAACAAAACTGAGCTAAAAAGATAATAACACTACTACTACTACTACTACTACTACTACTACTACTACTACTACTACTAATAAAAACAACAAATTATAACAAGTTGAAGTATGAAACCGTTAGGATGTGGAATATGAATAAGGTTACTATCATAACCAGTAATCGAAAGAGCATTAAGAATGGTGAAAGACAGCGTTGCAAAATGGATAGAGAAGATCGAAGTAGATTGTGAGATTGTAAAGAGTTTGCTTATTAAGAACAACTAGAATATTCTGATGAGCATTCGATGATTAGGCTGACAAAAAGTAATGCAAAATGCATGGAAGAAGGCTGCTTGGTACCTAAGGCCACTGGTTGTAGTCTGCTATCGAAGAGGAAAAGTAACCAGGTTATAAGAACCATCCTGGAAAAAAAAAAGCATTCTGCTTACCACCGCCTCTTATTAAAGTAAATGGTAATAAGTATTTGTGTGATAGCTATTTTTATAGAATGTTTTATAGGTTAAAGACTTGCTATTTTTACTCTTGTTCATATTCTCAGAAAGTATTTAAAATTCTCTGAGAGGGTTTCGTACGCAATGCGCCTCTTTTGACACCTGCTTAGCTGTCTTTTGATTTATATATACACAAGAAATTCCTTTGAAATTTTCGCTGGCGCAAAAATTCTACAGAGCGACAGGTCAGTTCTATTCTGGAAGACGTTGAGTATCTTTCAAAGCCTGTCAATTGGGAGAGAGTGAGACAATACAGAAAAGAAGGAAGCACCATTTATAGCACTCAATAATAACAAATCATATCATGTTCTCATGGATGATTTGAAGCATTGCAAAGAATGAAGATCAAAATAGATTCGTTAAAACAGACAGTTCGGGGATTTAGTGAAGATATTGGGATGGCATTTGGGATGGAAACGTGTCGAGTTTTAAATCTGAAAGGAGAAAATATTAAAGAAATTATGAAAACAGATAAATGCACAAAGTTATAGATAATTAGATTTAACAGAGTTAAAAATGACGATAGAAAAGTGATACGATAGAAATTTTTAGAAGAGAATTCTTGAGAAGGTTAACAATTATTGCTTAAATTAATTAAATGATAAAAATAAAACTAGCTATTGAGCTATGCACCATATTTCTTTTGAGATATTGTGGAATAATCCGAAAGTGGAATCAACGAGAGGTTGGATTAAATAGGAAACCTCGTAAAACAATAACTATAAATATAGATTACGCTCCAAAAGTGATGTTAATAAGATCTATTTGAATTTAAATCTTTGGTCGATCATAAACCCTATGATCCATAAGACCGAAGATTTACTCGGTTTAGAAAGCACATAAGTGACGGAGATTGGAACGCTACTCCTGAGTAGGTCTGTTGCCAGTTCTATATCTTTATTTTTATTTGTTTCAATCAGTAGACTGTGGCCAGAAGAAAATTAGTTGAACGAATTGACCCAGTACTTTCTCTTTTATTCTTTTACTTGTTTCAGTCATTTGACTGCGGCCATGCTGGAGCACCGCCTTCAGTCAAGCAAATCGACTCCAGGACTTATTAGCTGTAAGCCTAGTACTAATTCTATCGTTCTCTTTTGCCGAACCGCTAAGTTATGGGGGGGGGCGTAAGTACACCAGCATCGGTTGTCAAACGATGGTGGGGGGGACAAACACGGACACACAAACATATACATACACATACATACATAATACGCGCGCACACACACACACACACACACACACACACACACACACACACACACACAAACACACACACACACACATATATATATACATATACACGACGGACTTCTTTCAGTTTCCGTCTACCAAATCCATTCACAATGCTTTGGTCGGCCTCAGGCTATAGCAGAAGACATTTGCCCAAGGTGCCACACAGTGAGACTGAACCCGGAACCATGTGGTTCGTAAGCAACATTTTTTTTGTAAAGCCAGGTACTTATTTTATCCGTCTCTTTTGCCGAACCCCTTGGCTACTAGGACACAAACGCACCAACACTGGTTTTCAAGCGGTGGTGGGGTGCAAAATCTAACACACACACACACACACACACACACAAGTACGCACGCGCGCGCACACACGGACACACAGATAGATATATGTGATTTCAGTATACAGTGATGCAGTGACCGTCTAATTGGGACATGTTTGTTCTTTTCTCTCTCTGACCTCTTTTCTCTCCTTGCCTTTTCTTTCTGCAGAGGAGCGTATATTCAAAACGTGAGAGAGACTCTCCGTTCTATTTTTCTTGAGCGTAAACCTAATACACTCGGTTTGTTTGTTTTTTTTATCCCGTCGTCGTATTTTTAAATCTTTCACCATATATACATATGTGTGTGAGTGTGTGTGTGTAAAGAAAGAGATAGAAAGGGCGAGCTGCAAAATGGCGTAACATGGTAATTTAGGAAAAATATAGAATAGCTTAGTAAAGACAGAACATTTAATACTGAAGAATGTATGGTACCAAGAGGAGATAAGCCGAAAGAAGAAGAAAAAAACACTGGCGTAATAAGAAAAATATGAACAGTAATTTAGTTATCTATTTCTTTTTCTTTTTTGTTTTTGTTTTTGAGGGAAATGGATGAATACGTAGATATGTGCTTAGATCATAGTATGGAATTTGAAATATCTACTATAAATAATAAAATAAAATGAAAACGCCCTTTAATCTTTAATGGATTGCTAGATTCTCCAATGTAAACTTTATTTTCACTAAAATATCTCAAAGACAAATCAAAGAAAAATCAGATTTCAGAAACCAGTCGATTTTGTAGGAGTTATGACTTTCCATCTTTATCTTTAGCGTTATCGCTCTGCTGTTTTTTCTATCATTCTGTCTCTGTTTATTTGTTTGTTTGTTTCTTTCTTTTTTTTTCTTCTATCTATGCCCTTCTCTCACTTTCCCCTATTTCCCGCTCTTTCCCATTCTCTCGAGACTATTAACTATAGCTTGAGATCAAACTACCACAATTTCATCTATCCAACTTATGTAGCCCATCTCACCTCAGTATTTGGATACTAGGGTAAGCAGCTCAGCTCTGTTAAACATGTAGTATGTTAAAATAATGACTAAGAAAGAAAGAAAGCACCCAGAGACGCGCTCTGCACGAAAAGGAAGTAGTAAAGTCAGTGCTAACACATAATCTTGCAAATCTAAGGCATTTTAATTATCAAAAAAGTTACACCCGTAATGATGAAAAAGAAAGAAACATTTCCCTACCGATTAATTCTGGTCAGAAAGGCAAAGCAGAAAGTTGCCGAAACTTTCCCTCTCATCCATTTCTATAGAAGATCGTAGGCTCGAAACGTCAAAGACTTTTCCATTTTTCCCGAGCGTTAAACTAATACACCTGC